>NC_068304.1:39833669-39913669 GCF_025860055.1 Xyrauchen texanus | reverse complement strand
TTCTTTGCGATGTGAAATTGGCACCTTGAAATGTGTCTGCCAGGCTGATGGACTGAGAAGAGAGGGCTGTTTTTAAGCCCCGGCCATCTGGAGGGATAACTGTTGATTGACAGATAAACGCCTCCACTGAACTGCCCAGCTGACCAGCATCAGCCTCCTCATTGGACAGATCGGTGGCGTTATCTCTGCAGACTGCTGCCTTGCGACCCTGAAAAGACCCAGAGAGGGATAAATAACATTCTGCATTCATATTCCATTCAGGTGTGTGTGTGTGTGTGTGTGTGTGTGTGTGTGTGTGTGTGTGTGTGTGTACCTCTGCTCCACACAGGCTGATATTGAAGAGGTGGTAGTACTTTGTGCCTTTTGCAGTGAAGCTCGGCCCATTCATTATGGACCCGACGGAGGACAGAGCGCTGAAGTCGTACCGAAGAGTCCGATTCTGGTCAATGTATGTGAATGAACAGTCACTAAAACACACATTGTGCTCCTGTAAGAAAAATCAAGAAAGAACTCACTGGAACACTCCGGTCATAGTGCGTTGGCGAGTCAATTCTAAAAGTAGCGCATTTTTCAGTATATTTATTATATGCAATTATTTAAAATTTTCAGGACAGTTTGATGCATGTTTCTATAATTGTAAGTGGTTTAAAAAAAATTCAAAAGCATGTGAAGGGGCGGGGGATAGTGTCTATGGAACGGCCCGGGTATGAGCTGGGTCACTCAGCCGCACACGCTCCCCTCCAGGGTCCACGGCGCGAGGGGCGGCGGCGTCCTTTGCGGCCTGACTTCCCACGTCCGCGGCAGGTGAGATGGGAAGGCGGCCCGGCCTCTAGCCCATCGGCCACGACATGTGCCGTTCTCCCCGGC
This sequence comes from Xyrauchen texanus, assembly GCF_025860055.1. Lineage (NCBI taxonomy): Eukaryota > Metazoa > Chordata > Actinopteri > Cypriniformes > Catostomidae > Xyrauchen > Xyrauchen texanus. Next base: position 39,912,802 of record NC_068304.1, on the reverse strand, counting down.
GACTCATTTCATTCATCCAGGGGTCCCAGGAGCGGGTTCAGCGGTGCATCTACTCGTTCGAAACCCTGCCAGCTCTGGTCCTGGTTGTGTGAGGATGCCAATGCCATCCACCGCAGTCAGAATGAGGCTTATTAATTATGCACCTCTTCTTGCTCTCCTGCCCATGTCCCCATGGGAAAAAGGCTACAATATACACATACAGGAAAAGAGAAAAGGTGCGGAGAAAGTCAAAAACAGTAGGTGAAATATACCTTGTTGCTTTTGCTTCCTGGCCCACACGGTTGGCACGATTCTCTGCCATTGATAGGGTGTCCAGAGAGGATGGTGTCAGACGGGCACTCTTGGCACTGGTTGGTCTCTTTATCAATGTAGTGGTCAGCGGGACAGGGCACACAGGAAGAGCCGGACTTCTGAGACTGAAGTGCACAAGCCCGGCACACCAACGCCACCCCGTCCATGGCATTAGTGACAGTAACAGAGTAGATCTTCACCATGTCATTTACATACTGACGCACCTGATGGACGGAGTCACATGAGAAGTCATAAAACATCCTCCATAACATACAATGGCTCATTATCCAGACTTAATATGTATGAATGTCATTACATTATGCAATAGATAAACACAAAGATAACAAGCGTTATTCATTTAAATGTAAATATTAAAAGTTAAATATACATTTAATTATTTAAAATAAAAATGTAATTGTTTACTTGCATCATTGGCCTGATTGGTGCGTTGGAAAGCCCAGGTCAAATCAACAGTTGAGTTTTCATTCATAATGTGTGTGTAGATCTGCTTTGCTTTACTTCCTTCCCATGATTCAACTACACCCTTACTCCTCCTGCGCACATCCTACCACAAACAAGATCAACACATCAATTGACTGTTCCATCGTCAAACTTATAGCATACATCTATTTACACATCTAAATACCTATAGATGGATATATGGATGGATGGAAAAGACAGCTGAGATGGATGGATGAGACAGACAGACAGAGAGACAGATGGATAAGACAGACAGACAGATGAAGAAGGATAGATGAATGAATAAGATAGACAGATGGAGATGAGACAGACAGAGAAACAGGTGGAGATGGATGGATGAGATGGATGGATAAGACAGACAGACAGATGGAGATGGATAAGACAGACAGACAGACAGACAGAGAAGGAAGTTTACAAAGAACGATACAGACATTGGATGGATAAGACAGACAGACAGACAGAGAGACGGATGGATAAGACAGACAGACAGATGGATGAGATGGATGGATAAGACAGAGAGAGAGAGACAGATGGAGACGGATGGATAAGACAGACAGAGAGAAAGATGGAGACGGATGGATGAATAAGACAGACAGATGGAGATGAATGGATAAGACAGACAGACAGATGGATGAGATGGATGGATGGATAAGACAGAGAAAGAGAGACAGATGGAGACGGATGGATGAATAAGACAGACAGATGGAGATGAATGGATAAGACAGACAGATAGATAGATGGAGATGGATAAGACGGAAGTATGGATGAGACAGACAGACAGACGGATGAGAGAGACAGACAGACGAGACAGACAGACAGAGAGAGACGGATGGATATGACAGACAGATGGATGAGATGGATGGATGGATGAGACAGAGAGAGAGAGACAGATGGAGACGGATGGATAAGACAGACAGAGAAAGATGGAGACGGATGGATAAGACAGACAGAGAAAGATGGAGACGGATGGATGAATAAGACAGACAGATGGAGATGAATGGATAAGACAGACAGATAGATAGATGGAGATGGATAAGACGGAAGTATGGATGAGACAGACAGACAGACGGATGAGAGAGACAGACAGACAGATGGATGAGACAGACAGACAGAGAGAGACGGATGGATATGACAGACAGATGGATGAGATGGATGGATGGATGAGACAGAGAGAGAGAGACAGATGGATGGATAAGACAGACAGACAGACAGATAATGCACATAATTCTTTTAGGAAATATATATATATATATTTGGGGATTGTTTGTTAGTTGTTTGTGATTTTGCGAGCATGTACAGTAATTCCTGTTCTAGTCTCCCAGCAAAAAGTCTTCATTTCATGCCATCCAGTGGAAAAATATTTTTCTCTCTATTCCATCACAATATACAGATCTGAACAGTAGGTGGCGCTCTAACGCATGCGCAATGTGTAATCAGAGCGCACAGACCTTCCTCATTGTTTCATTGAATATCTCGACTACAGAGTTGTCTAGAAGCTCAATTCTGATGTCGTTGGAAAGCTGAGATCCTGATGTATAACATATCATCAACAGTTGAGAACATAATTTGCAGATGATTTGTTTATCATGCTTTAATCTACTGGACTGTATATTTTACACTAAGCTTCTGGAGACTCAACATTGGAATATTCACCCAAACAAGCTCACAGACAAGTAAACAATGGCTTAAAACTTTAAAGAAAACAGCCTAAATGCTAACAGTGACACTCATTTGCGCAACGGAGGCTTTCAGGTCTTATCTTGTTATTTTATGTAACAAATGCAAAAGCGATGGATGAAGATGAAGAGATTAAGGAAACAAAAACGAAAGTGATTCCCGTCCCTAAAAGCCCATTTCTACACACAGCATATCTCAGTTAATACAGGGGCTCAACTAAAATAACAAGCATTCCACTCAAACCGCCATATTTGCAGCGAGATTAAAATGTTGCAATGCATTTGAAAGCATTAGTGAGCAGATTTGTTTTAGAGCGACATGTTGCTGCCAGGTGCAAACAACGATGAGTCATGGCTGACCACTTGACTTGTCAACCAGGAATAAACGGGGCAATTGTGTCACTAATGATACAAGCATGTATGAGTGCACACGTCGCCAACTCACCGCCATGAAGTAGAACTCGCAGTCAGCGGAGCAGATGGTTTCAAACTCAAAAGTGATGCGGCCGTACTCGCTGCCAGACGTTGCATGCAATGACATGGGCAACCTGACACAAGAAATCACAAAGCTCGTGTCTCACAAACGTTCCATAAGAATAAACATTTTAGGCCAGTAACACATAATGCAGAATTAGCTGTAGGCCATGCACACCATAACAACAACAACAACATGCAAAACAACATTCTGAACTCGTGGTAGCAAAACAAAACATTTCTTTGTGAGGTTTTATTTAGTTTTTAAGAAAGCAAAAGTAATGTAATTGGTAATTACGTCATCAAAAAGTAATCGGAATACTAAAGTAATCAAAATTACCCTCTTAAAGTAGTAATTAGTAATTTGTAGTGGATGACACATTTTTTGTAACTTGCCCAACACTGGTGGAAATTCAAGGCTTTAATAATGACACTCAATGAACAGAATGTATTTTGGGCAGCACTTAAATACAGTGTGAAGGTATTTGGAGACTCACTTGAATCCAGGTACTCGAAGGGTTAAAATTAGATAATCATTATCTGAACGACCCGTTCCTGAGTGAACGTGATCACCCGCCACCTCCCAACCTAACACACACACACACACACACACACACACACACACACACACATTATCAAGACTGCCACTTGAATATGTTAATTTATTAATAAAACAAACACATTTGTGGCCATTTTTAACAAATATTTATACGGCCTATTTGAATTTATTTGCAAATAATTCTATTTCAAATCAGCACATCATGCAATTAATTTGATTAAATTTTTTTAATCCATCGAACAGCCCAAACGATAGTTATTCTACATGCTGGAATGACAAAAATTGAGCAACAGCGACATCTACCAGCGAACATCACAAACGTGAGCCCAACACTGTCCTAGTGTAATCCCTCACCATTTAAACTATTGCACTTGTTATTGCCCACATTGAAGCAGGACGTCTTCATATTCACAGGCAGCACGTTCCACCATTTGTACTCGTACCCGAGGACAGGCTCTGTGCCAGCTGGGCAAGGCTGGCATGCTGTGGAAGGCACACACACATTCCGTGATTACATTCATTTAATTGATATTTACTGTATAGTTAAGAGGTTAAAAGGGACATCTCGGGAATCACCTTTAACCCCATCAGAGAAGGTCCCAGGTAGGCAGGGAGAACAGGTAGCCATGTCGTTGTTATAGAAACCGGGGTTGCATGGAGGACATGGCTTATGCTGACCAGAAGGTGGCAGTTTTACAGCACCCAGAGCATCTTCCAAACAAATCTGAGGCTCTACCCACTTATACATGACCTGCGTCTAGGGAGAGGGAGTTTGTTTAGGCCCGTCCTGTGTGTGCATGTAGTTTATGGCAAAAGGAGACTCAATTGCAATACTATATTATAATACACTGTGTGTTGATTAGTGACCAGTGAAATTCATCATGGCTCTACACTGCTATAAACGATAAAGGGGTGTTTTTCTAGGCAGTAGCACAGTGTTATAACATGTTGGAACCGTAAGAGTTTCTAAAATGCGTTTGTTCACCTTGCCCTTCTCATCACAGGGGCTGTAGGTCTGGATGTAGTCGCTCTTTGAGCATGGAGGTCTTCTCCTACACATGGCAGAACCTTCAGCTGTTACACAAAACATCTCAAATCAAAATCATCCCATTGTGCATTCACGCACACACAGACAGCATCATAAGAGCCTCATTGTGCACACGGTGATGGTTTAGGAAGAAAAACGTAATGCAATCAAATCCTTTCATAGCAGCTATAAAAAAAAAGCCCATTTCCACCTATTTCCACACATCAGGGGGAATAAAACTGCTTCAAGTCATATTTATGAGATAAAAAAGTCATGATTATAAATTCAAAAGGTCAAAATTATTATATAAAAAGTCAGAATTTTTACATAGTAATTAAAAAAAATGTTTTTTTTATTTTTTTATTTAGATAGTAAATCAATTATGAAATAATAATATTTATGTTGTTAAAAGTCATGATTATTAAAGTCAAAGTCTATATTGAGAAGTCATAATCATGATATAAAAACATCAAAATTATTATATAATGATATTAAATTATTAGATAGTAAATCAATTATGAAATAATAATATTTATGTTGCTAAAAGTCATGAATATTAAAGTCAAAGCCAATTTTGAGAAGTCATAATTATGATATAAAAAGTCAAAAATATGAGATTAAAAGAAAAATAAATATATATATATATATATATATATATATATATATATATATATATACACACATATACTGTATATAGGAAGTCATAATTCAAAAGTTATTTTATTATATTAAAAGTCATAATTATGATATAAAAAACAAATTATAATATAGTATCTCAATTATGATATGATTAAAACTCAATTATGAAATTAAGCCACAATTATGAAATAGTGAGTCTTAATTTTGAAATGAGTTGCTAAATCATATTTATAAGACACAGTCATAATTAATAGATTCAGTCATATTTCTGATATAAAAAGTTATGAAAATGATATACAAGTCTGAAGACATTTAGAAGACCATATATCATCTTATAATTGTGCTAATTATCATAATATAGTCATATATTGTCATAATTCAGAATTACAATATAAAAAGTAAATTATAACATTGCCAGACATAATTATGAGATAAATCATAATTATCAAGTAGTATTTCATAATTATAACTTTAGAAAAACCCCAATGACTTTTTGCATCTCATAAATATTAATTAGAATCTCTTAATTAGGATTTCTGCTCTTTGTGGCCGTTATCAGGTGTAAAGTGGTGCCGGCAATGAACTACATAACAGTCTCGCACTTCACATCAAATGGTTTCAACTCCATTGACAAATCTACTGCAAGCACACACACATATGTGTACAACAGTGCATGGGTATACAACCATAATGCCCATGGCATACTTACAAGCATAGTGTGTTTTTGTATTGCACGGTGTACATGAGCTGGCCCCACGACCGGAGTAGGAGTCCTGTGGACAGGGCTCACAGGAGGATAAACCGGGGGTATGACTGAAAGTCCCGGGCTTGCATTGGAAACATTCTGATGTGTATGCCACACCTGTGAGAAAGAGAAAAATACAGGTATATACACAATATTTCCTCTCTCAATGAGGTTGGACTGTAAGGTGGAGGTGCACTTAAAACACATCTTCACCTTCTATCCGGATGCTCCTCAAGAACACGGGTTTGACAGCTTTAGCGCCCAGTGTTACTCTGGTAGTCCTCCAGTACAGGATGTTAGTCCCAGAATTCAGATTGACCTGGTCATAAGTGAGATACGCAGTATGAAATGTAAATATGCATGCGTAATGACTTCAGTATGTTTTTAAGCATCGTTTGGCCTTTGTGTTTTTTCTGCCGAAAAATAATAATAAAGCAGCCAAAACCAGCCTAAGCTGGTCTCCCAGCTTGGTCAGGCTGGTTTGGTTTGTGGGTACCGTTTAGCTCACAAGGCTGGCAGACCTGCTGGCCTCCTAGCGAAACCAGTTGAGGACCAGCTTGGCCAGCTAAGACCAGCAAATCAGCTTAGGCTTGTTTTGATTTTAGGCTTGTTTTGTCATGTACACAACCATTTCCTTCAGACACAGTTGTGTTTTGGTCACTTACACTATGTATTCCCCACTCGCCATGACTGGTCAATTTGATCCATTTTTTATTTGAATCCTGGTCCATCTCTTGACACTGGTCATTCTGAATCTGTCCCAAAGAAGTGATTATAAAAGCATCAACTATCCAACCACAATCCAATCATTGAATCATTAAAAGTTGTATTTTTCATAATGTTGCTAAATTCACATAGCAAAACGAGACATTTAATAAAGCTGTGAGTACCAATTATCAATATCAAGCCATTTAGAAAAGTGAAAATAACGTGCAAAGTTGCCAAATTTGAAAGATCTTTCATTACCAAGTACTCTAGCTACTTTGAAGGTATGTGTTCGCATTTCTTTTCCTGTACCTCGTGGCCGATTCGCATAACATTTGGTATTCAGCCTAATTTTGGCAACTTTGTAAGTGCACACCATATTTCATAATAACACAAGTTATTCGCTTATGAAATGTGGCCATTTTGGTAGAGTTATCCATACGATATCTAAGGACATGACCAAAAGGATGCATGCCAAAATCCAACCTCCTCAATCAAACGGTTGAGGAGATATAATTGGTTTTTAATTGTAGCGCCCCCTATGGGCAGAATTGGACAAAATTTGGCACGCATCCTCAAAATGGCTTGGTATTAAAGTTTACCAAGTTTCGTTAAGCTTGGACCTTGCGTTCAGAAGATACAGGTCTTTAAGTAAATTTGGGCTATGGCCCCAAAAATGCATTCAATTTTAGTGCTTCGACCCCTACAAAGATAGTGAATATACAGTAGAAAATAATTTGGTATGACACTAAGTATCCACTAACTGTATGTAGTTAATCTTTCATACACATGAATGGGGTTTCCAGATCCTTTTCTTTTATAGTAAAGAGATTCAAACTCACATAAAACTCGAAGAGGATGCTGTTGTCCATATACTGATATTCGAAAGACACGGAGCCCATTTTTTTTAAGTGCACAGTGTAGACCAGAGACACTGTACACTCATCCCTGTTGGACTCCAGATATGAACCCTGTGCAATCCACTTTGCACTAAAGACATGAGAAACACAAATACCATCAGGTCTGGTCACATGTATTGAATTGACTACAGCTTTCAGCGGCATAAAGAATAAAAATGCATGACTGGTTTAATGCTAATTATGTTTCAATGTTTTAGTTGTGCATGCATACAAATCCATGTGTGCATACTGATTTGTTACAATAAATATATATATATATCTTTATATCTACCTTTAAAACATACCAAATTAAGATGGATTTTTCAGCCGATATCTGCAATTTCCAATAAAACTTACCAAATATTATTTGGACACACAGCTGTCCTCTCCCTCAAAAGTCTGACCACACCCCCTATGATGTCACTCACCTGCTGCAGGTGGATCCATTCTGTCCAATAGGGGAGTTATCAGGGTTTGCGGCTAGGTTGCTGAATCCGGGCGGGATGTCGTCCCACTCATCAAAACGTAACCCACTGCCAAGGGAGTAAGTGCCAGCCGCACACTGAGTGCACTCCTGAGCAGACATCTCTAGAAACTCCCCCGCTTCACACGTGAATGCTGATGGATGGGAGGGGCATAAAGAGCCAAAGACAGAGTTCACACAGAAGAACCAATCAGATTCAGATAGAAACAAATACCAAGTGAGCAATTCCAACTATTATACATTTTACATCAGACAAATACTCTAAGGATAAACACAATCACATGCCAAGACTGTTGAAATAATATGCGTCAATATGCGTCATAAATAGTTGCATAGCTGCAGTAGTGTAAATATTAGAAAAATAAAATTGAAAATGAGGATCCCTGCAAATACTGAGGTCACTTGACTTTGTATGGAAACTCTGGCATCAACTTCCTTTATCTGAAAGTTAATTGGCAGTATTGTGTAAGTAGGTTGTCAAACAAGAGGCAAATGTTCCTATCTTGACAATTGTATTTTGATGTTACAATATACCAGGGACTGAAAACATTTCTAAGAATGAAAACGAAAATGTGGAAAAGAATGAAAACAAGGCCGCGAGCACAAGGTCTCTAACAACCACCAGCTTCGTGATGTCGTCGTGGAGGAGTGGAAGAGGACTCCAGTGGCAACCTGTGAAGCTCTGGTGAACTCCATGCCCAACAGGGTTAAAGCAGTGCTGGATAATAATGGAACGCAGCGCCCCGCCCCTGGCAGCAGTTCTACCGCTCCAGGCGGTCAGCAGTGAGCCCCTCCCCGCTCGCGGTCGGCGGTCTCAGACCCTGCCGCGTAACAGCGGCTGGCAGGGGTCTCCTCTTCCCCATCATAATAGGCTACTGTATACTTAGCTTGTTATGATTTCTAAGCTGATAATTCCCCAACATGAGTACAAAAACTTCTTATTTTCACTTATTTTGGTTGAATAAGTCCCTTATTTTAAACTTGTTTTCCCAGACCAGGAACCGACTGGAAAGGAGTCGACGGAATGCCAGAACCAGAATATACAGTTTCTGCTCAGAATGAAAAACATTTACAGTACATAATACAGTATATGTTATGAGGTGTTGAAATGGTGAGTGATGTTTTAGGAGAGATTACTCGAAGGCCCCAGAACACATTTTTGCAAAGAGGAAATTCCATCTGTGCTGATAATGGGTAATTCAATAACAAAAATGCTGTTGAAAAGGACATGCTTTGAGAATGACTTTAGTGCACAGGCAAAGCAATGCATGTACATCCCATTGAAACAAAAACACACACTTTGCACACACACAAACAGTGGCTGATTTAGGCATGGGTGTTATGGGCAGTCGCCAAGGCCGGCACCCCCCACCCCGGTCAACATCTTGGGGGGGCGTGTTGAAGCAGGTTTCGCTCAGGGCACCAAACAAGCTAGAACCACTACCACACACACACACACACACACACACACACACACACACACACACACACACACACACACTGTATACGTACTGCACTCGGTGCCCTGCACAGGGTCTGGTAGTCCAGTACACTCTCCAGGGTTCAGAGGAATGGCCACCCTCCATCTGGATCCTGTGCTGTCACACTCAGTGTACTGAAAATAGTAGTCCGCCTGCAAAAACAAACAACTATAAAATGTAACTAAAAGGACAATTTGGGTGCCTGTGTTCTGTGGGTGTGAAGGTGATGCTAAAAACACTAGCAGTTTGCCTTTCTTATCGTATGTTTCCACTGGCGCGTAGTGAGCGAGCACTTTCAATTGCTTCCTATGGAAGCAGAGCGTCAAGCTCGCGACGTGGATTGTAAGATTGACAGCAGCGCGGGGCAAGCGGTTCTCTAGCGTTGTGAGCGGCTTTGTGCGGATTGTTTCGCGTCAGTGGAAACGCAGCCTCAGACTGTATGAAGTTGCTATTGCCCCCGCTATGCAGGTCACCGCGTACCGGATCCCAGATTGAGTCCATCTTGACTGCAAGACATCATGATGACGGTGACGCCCTCTCATCGTCTCTAGTGAGCAGCGCGACAAAACAACATCGCCGGTTACATCATATCTGATCTTTCTACGCTGTATTCTTGAATATTTGTCTCTAGCACTGAAACACGCTTCACTGATGCCCGGGCCACACCCGCTTCCCCCACATGCGAGTAAACATGAGGTGCGTGTTTCCAGAGCACCTTTACACCATTACGTTTTTTCTTTCTATATGTAGTTTTATTAATCAGCATTTTCCAAACCTTTAACAATAAACAAACATATTTCTGTTCTCATTTGGTGAAATTATTCAGATGTCATCATCTCTGACAAGGATGAAAGACAAAACAATGACTAGTTTGTAGTTTAGTCTTTCTCACTTTAATGAAAATAGAAAAATGGTCCATTCAGACTTTTACATTTTCAAAAGTTTCTCTCTCGGGACAACCCTGAACCCACATACAGTATCATTCCTCCGTCACAAGGGCTTCTATGACCCATACCTTGATATCTGTATGTAAAGAAATATGAAAATATTTTTAATGTATATATATATATATATATATATATATATATATATATATATATATATATATATATATATATATATATTTTAGTCATTATGATTCAAAATTAACAGATCATCTTTCATATCTCAAAATAACTCAACACACAGCCATTAATGTCTAAACCGCTGGCAACAAAATTGAGTACACCCTTAAGTGAAAATGTCCAAATTGGGCCCAAAGTGTCAATATGTTTTATGGCCACCATTATTCTCCAGCACTGCTTAAACCCTGTTGGGCATGGAGTTCACCAGAGCATCACAGGTCGCCACTGGAGTACTCTTCCACTCCTCCATGACGACATCACGGAGCTGGTGGATGTTAGAGACCTTGTACTCCTCCACCTTCTGTCTGAGGATGCCCCACAGATGCTCAATAGGGTTTAGGTCTGGAGACATGCTTGGCCAGTCCATCACCTTCACCCTCAGCTTCTTTAGCAAGGCAGTGGTCGTCTTGGAGGTGTGTTTGGGGTCGTTATCATGCTGGAATACAGCCCTGGGGCCCAGTCTCCGAAGGGAGGGGACCATGCTCTGCTTCAGTGTGTCACATGAAAAGATATAATCAAATATTTATAAAAATGTGAGGGGTGTACTCACTTTTGTGAGATACAGTATATAGATGATCTCGTGACGGTTACGTGACCACGTCCACATTTTTGCAGACCAAAACAACATGCCATATTACACGATTAGCTTTAATCAGACAAAGTTTTAAGGTTAATGTTTAGATGGAGATTTTAATGTGTAAATGAACCCTACCTAACCAAAAACTTTATCCTAAACCTAACCAATAGTGTCCCAAATCAAAATGCGACATGAAAAGCACATTTTCAGAAGCAAAAATGCCATCTCGTGTCCTAAACTGCTACATTACTTGGAAAACAACATTTGTGTAGGCTTCTCCAACAACACCGATTGAGTGAGTGGGAAGGAAAGGCCGACATCAGGCGGAAACTGATAATAAATCTGAGAATGCCCTGTGGGTCAACAGTGCGCCGGGCAGAGACTCTTCACACGGCTCAGAAAAGGAACAGGTCTTTACACAAACTCCCACTCACATATTACAAATGAAGTTAGCGTGCAAAACACTACAACCATCCTAATGCCCAATGTGGAACAGCATCAGCTCACCTCTATGATCGAAACTGCTGTGTTCCTATGCATCAATAATGACACAATTTATGACCTCGCTTAAAAGCAAGCGGTCACTGAGTACACACAGAGACGGGAGGAGGTGCTGAGCTCTGTGAAAGCCCTTTCAAGGGGGCTATTTTTAGCAGTATATCACCAGGCTCTTGAGATGGACATACTGGGTTCACACTCCACTGGAAACGTCTTCAGCCATTAGGAGAACCCACCCTGGCAGGAGTGTAAAACCACCTCATTTTCAGAGCATGTATTTTAGAGGGGCTGACCATCACAAAGCACAATCCAACACTGATCTATAACTCACACAAAAAGTATATCAGTGACTTAATCAAGAAGCAAACACGTGGACAATGCTCTCAAGAAACTGTACAGGTAGCATTCTACATTGTTGATGCATGAACGGAAATGAACAGAGATAAATGCATATTAAATATCCCAAAAATGCAAGATGGTTTGGCCTGAACATCAACCAATGCATGTTCTCTCACCAGAAAAGTATTGTAACCATTTCAGAGGTGATATCGCCACAAATGCATGCACCAAAACAATTCAAAAGGTTGGAAAAGATTATTATTATGAAGTCCTCTATATAAAGGGAAGTGGGAGACAAAAAGCCAATAAACGGATACATGATATAAAAATTAACTGGAGTGTTAAGCATCCAAAATGTGTGTTCAGAGACCCCAGTTGAGCAGAAAAGCATATTGATAAAATAAGCAAATAAAGAAGTTAATCCGCACACTGTTATATCATTCCCTTTTATTGATTAAATGCATATTGAATGTTACAGCTTGATAAAGTCACACAACTCAAAAGTAAAATGTGCTTTAAAACAAATATATATATTTATTTTCTTTTTTTTTTTTACTTTAAACGAATTAAAAAGTTTAGCTTTCGTTAATCAGAATAAGTAATTCATGAGGAACTGTCAATATTTAATTTATAATCCCACTGAATGCAAAGGAAGGTGCCTAAAGCCAAGAAAGTCACTTTAGCAAACTACATTTTAAATAAAATGTAACTAAAATGAACCCAACCATGAACAAGTTTTTTTATTATTAGCTGCATTTTTTATGTACTTGTTTAAATTTGATTTAAAACTGCTGGAAGACATTTAATCTAAACTACAACCCTTTACCAAAAACATATAGTGAGTGTAACTCTGGTTAATTATCTCTTCATTGAAACACCTGTTACTGTGATTATTATTACAACATTCTGACTCGCACGTGGCAGTAAAGAAGTTGATCCCAAAGCAATAAATACATATATGGAAGGTTAGCAGAGTCACAGATGCAGAAACTTGATCGCTTTATAAACACAATGAACGCTCGCTCACCTCATTGCACTGACGCGCGAGAGCAGTGGACACAGCGGGCGCGCGCAAGATGAAAACATAACACATCCATGCTGCGAAATGCACAATAAAATCCCTGTGGTGACGAACGAGGCTTTGAGTTGCACGCTCCATCGTCTGGTGGACGGAATAACCGGGGCGTCCCATCATCATTTCAGCGAGAGAACGTCATCTGACGGAGCCGCTTTGAAGTCACAGCAATGACGTCACGGGGATTTTAACGATGATGTCCTGAACCGATGTCTATCGCAAGGCTTTGGTAGATCACCAAACTGGAACAATGTAGTTAACAAAATCTAATATTTAACATTATTTTAACTTTAAAATTCTTAATGTTCTTAACCCAATGTGTCCATTTAAAAAATGTTCCTCTAGGTCTTTAGAGGACAAAAATGTCCATACTCTTATATAGTAATATTATTTTCCACTTTCAATTAGTTAATTTTTTTAGCCAACATCAGTCCCGATCATAACTTACACATATCCATTCATTGTCATGGCGTAGCGGGCTGAAGCACATAACTGGTAAGCAGAAGGTTGCTGGTTCGATCCCCACAGCCACCACCATTGTGTCCTTGAGTAAGGCACTTAACTCCAGGTTGCTCCAGGGAAATTGTTCTTGTAATAAGTGCATTGTAAGTCACTTTGGATAAAAGCAACTTGCAAATGTACATTTTCAAGATTTTAACCCTTTAAATGCCACTGTTGGTTTCACACACACACACACACACACACTCTGACATCCATACCAACGCACCCACACAATTTTAGCTGCCTCATTTATTCAATTGTCTTGCAGTGCTCTATAATACAGAAAATAGCGACAAGGTTGTATTTGCTCCATAGGCTAAACATGAGGGAAATGGCGCCAGCTGGTGGAAAATATTAAACATTTTACTTTTAAAGCCAGGGCTCCAGAATGAAAACGTAATATCATAGAAATCATGATTTTATGGTTTAATGTCACTGGGATCAATTATTGCAGTTTTAATGGGTTTCAATGGGGAAATTTTTGTCCTGAAGGTCCCGAGTGTGACTATTGTGTGTACACAGTGTATTATAGGAACTGAGGTTGAAATATCAGAATCAAATCAATCAAATCACTTTATTGTCACACTACCATGTACACAAGTGCAACAGTAGGTGAAATTCTTGTGTGCAGTTCCGAGCAACATAGCAGTCATGACGGTGACGAGACATAGACCAATTACAATAAACAACATACTTACACAACACAATTTACATATCATATGTACACATACTTACACAACACAATAATTATATACAATACACACAATATAGAATACAATATAGAATACACAATATGCAATACAATAAGTGGGAGTATATGAAATATATATGTGTATATATATATATGAAGTAGTATATTGAGGAGAATATGTTGACAGTCCAGTGTGAGATTACAGCTGAATAAAGTGCAATGTTAATTATTGATCCTGATAGATCAAGTGTTCAACAGTCTGATTGCTTGGGGGAAGAAGCTGTCATGTAGTCGGCTGTAGTCTACAAACAGCATTCTCACATATGTGTTCCTTTTTTCCAGATGGGAGAGAGCAGTGTGTATTGTAGATGCAACAGCATCATCGGTGGAGCGGTTGTTGCGGTAGGCAAACTGCAATGGGTCCAAAGAGGGGGGCAGAACAGAGCAGATGTGATCTCTGATTAACCTCTCGAAGCATTTGCTGATGATGGGGGTCAGAGCAACAGGACGCCAGTCATTTAAGCAAGTGAGTGTGGCTTGCTTTGGTACAGGCACAATGGTTGATGTTTTGAAGCATGTGGGGACTACAGACAGGGAGAGGGACAGATTGAAAATGTCCGTAAAAACACCAGCCAGTTGATTCGGGCACGCCCTGATGACGCGGCCCGGAATGCCGTCTGGACCCGCAGCTTTACGGATGTTCACCCGTCGGAAGGATCGGGTTACATCCACAACAGAGACGGAGAGCGAATCGACCTCTGAAGCGTCAGCCGCGAGTGCTCTCTCCGCGAGGGCGGTGGTGTTGTCCTCGAAACGAGCATAAAATGTATTAAGTTCGTCCGGGAGAGATGCAGCGGTGTTCATGGTGGAAACTTTATTCCGTTTGTAGTCCGTGATTGTGTTAATTCCCTGCCACATACTTCTGGAGTCAGTGATGTTGAACTGACCTTCAAGTTTGTTCCTGTACTGGCGTTTGGCTTCACTGATAGTGTTACGGAGGGCATAACTGGCTTGTTTACGCTCCTCCATGTTAGAAGAATTCAAAGCGAAGGTCCGCGCAATGAGTGCCGCGCGAACATCGCCGTTAACCCATGGTTTCTGGTTGGGGTATATCCGGATAGTTTTGGTCGGAACAACGTCCTCTACGCACTTCCTGATGAAACACGTTACGCTGTCAGCGTAAACCTCGATGTCGTCATCAGAGGCGGACCGGAACATCTCCCAGTCCGCGTGATCAAAACAGTCTTGTAGCGCAGAGTCTGATTGGTCCGACCAGCACTGGATCGTTCTGAGGGTGGGTGCTTCCCGTTTTAGTTTCTGCCTGTAAGCAGGTAGAAGTAGAACGGAAGAATGGTCCGATTTGCCAAATGGGGGGCGGGGGAGGGATTTGTAGCCATCCCGGAAAGGAGAGTAACAATGGTCTAAAACCCGGTCCCCTCGTGTGTTGAACTTTGTGTTGGTGGTATTTTGGAGTGATTGTTTTGAAGTTGGCTTTGTTAAAGTCCCCGGCAACAATGAACGCAGCCTCAGGGTGCGCGGTTTGCTGCTCACTTATACTCCCATACAGTTCCCTGAGTGCCCGGTCTGTGTCGGCATGTGGGGGGGATGTACACAGCTGTGATGATGACCGCTGTGAATTCCTTCGGTAGCCAGAATGGTCGACACAGAAGCATGAGATATTCCAGATCAGGACAGCAGAAAGACTTGATGAAATGTACGTTCCTCTGATCACACCATGATTTGTTGATCATAAAACACACACCACCACCTCTGCTTTTACCGGAGAGGTCTTTTGCTCTGTCCGCTCGGTGCACAGAAAAGCCAGTGATTTCGATGGCCGAGTCTGGAATCTCCGCAGCCAGCCAGGTTTCTGTAAGGCAGATAACACAGCAATCTCTCGTCTCTCGTTGGAAAGAGATCCGCGCTCTCAGCTCGCAGAGCTTGTTGTCCCGAGACTGAACATTTGCCAGTAGTATACTGGGTAGCGGGGGTCGATTTGCACGACGTCTTACTCTGATGAGAACGCCGGCTCGTTTTCCTCTTTTCCTTCTGCGTTTCGCGGCGGGCAGCCCAGACAAAGGGCTCCGCCCGGCGTGTTTGTAAACAGCGGTCGGCATTAAGGAATTTGAAGTCCGGTTTTCGATGTGTAATTATAGAACCAATGTCCAAAAGCGTTTGTCTGTCCGTAAACAATAAGGCAGACAACATCCAAGACAAAAAAACAAAGAACTGTAAACAAAACAAACAATAAACCGCAGTGTTGTAACGGAGCTCGCAACGCAGCAGCCATACTCGGCGCCATATTGAGTCATTACCTGGTATATTTGGATAGTATATATATATAGAATTACCCCAAACATACACATCGTTGGCATCAAAACAGCCAAAATGATCGAAAAAACAAAAATGAAAAAGACAAAAAGATTTGCGAAGGGAGGAACTTCTGTTAAGAAGCCTGGAACCGCCCCATTACACAGTACGGTAATACTTTCACATTACTTATTTTAACCCGACATCTTGACGTTGAAATAAAGATCAAAACATCTACGATATTGACCAATCACACAATATGAGCTTATTGCATGTTTAAATATATTTCAGGTTTTTGAGTTTGATGGCACACTGGGGTTATTCAGTCCTTTGACTTGTAGAGAATTATTGGGCACACTCAGCAATTCCAGAATAACTTCAATACTCAACATTTGTCCTAATCAAACATTAACAAACTGACAGATTTGAACATGTACAGTATTGGATCACCAATGCACAAATCTGAGAAAACACTGCTAAAATGCATTTGATTGCATATTCATGGTTTTCCAACGTATGTGCTTGTACAGAGTTAAGAAGGTGCCCAGTCAGTGGATAAAATGAGCTACAGCTTGTTCTGTGAATAACAGCAAACACATTTGTTAACTTATAATGATCAATTTATTTTTGTTGACAAATATATTGACATTTTAAAATGACTAATAAAAACACATTGTTTGACCATATATGACATTAGTAAAACAAAAGAGGTACACATTTCAGATAACTCCAGCTCTCGCTGAGTGGCTTGACATTGTTTTATATAATAGATCATTGATTAAAGTTTATAGTATCATGACATGTAAGTCAATGCATACATAAAATCATCCACTTTCAATGTTAATGGCACATTTACCAAATTACAACAAATTAATACATAAATATAACAGTATATATAAACAGAAATGTAATTGTTTAGCCCAAATTTTTTCCAAAGATGATTCAGAAGCAACTCTGGGGACATTGGGAAATGACATTAGTCCAATAAATTACAATTATTTATATTATTTAAAGTTTGACTTTTAGGCCCAAAGCATTGCTTGATACTATCAAAAGTCTTCATTCTTTTTAAACAAGCATATTGAAAATGTAATTGGTTAGAAATGAATCATTAATAAAAATACCATAACTTGCATCGGGGACTTACGGCACCAACTTGTCGGAATACCCCAATAATTACCATTACTAAAATTTTTATAAATTTTTGGTGCAAAATTAAAAACATTTTTTTAAATTGAATGAAACTTATCTAGAACAAAATTGAATGAAAAATAAACCTAAATGTTTAACTTTTTATTAATTTATTAAAAAATGCCCAGTTTAGTATTGTGTGCTATAGCATTGAAAATAGGCTCAAATGTGTTCTTGAGTGTATGTGTGTGTTAGTACTGAAGTTAGTCACCAATACTCACTAAGACAGAGATCTAATGGGGCTTTTCCACTGCACGGTACAACTCGACTCTTCTCGCTTTTTTGGGGTTTTCCACTGTGGATAGCAGCTGGTACCTGATACTTTTTTAGCACCACCTCAGTCGAGGTTCCAAGTGAGCCGAGCCGATACTAAATGTGACATCAAAATCCTTCAGATCACTGATTGGTCAGGGAGAATCGTCACTACAGGCGTCACTGGATTTCCGACACACGACATCAACCCGCTAGTTTTAAAGTTAGCGACAGCGATAGCAGTGTCATATCAGAACAAAAACCTCATGCCACAAGAACAGTTTCTTCCCATCCGCCACTTGCCTTATCAACAATGCCCGGTAAACACCCTGACACTCTCCACACTCCACCTCTGGCTCTACATTCCACTGTACTACTCAGCTCTCTCTTATTTGATTCTTACTTTTAATTGATACTGTGTGGACATATTTATATTTTAACTTGTTTCATATATTTAGAGATTGTGTGACACGCACAAAACAAATTCCATGTATGCATAAAAAACTTACTTGGCAATAAAGCTTTTTCTGATTCTGATTATGACCAACAGTGTAGGGGAAAGAAAAAACACTTAAAAGTGACCACAGAACCATCAAGGAAAAGTGGAAGTGGTTCAACCAAATGGACGCTATCTAGACCGGCGAGCAATGGGAGGGAGAGTGCGCTGGACTGGCGTTGATCCACGATGGAGGATGGGGCGTTTTGTTACGTTAACTCTATACTCTGTTAGAAAGCTTCACTTTATTTAGTTGAGCAGCTACTGGAAGCTTCTAAAACAACCAGACCAATTGAACCCACGCAACAACTGCTTTATGCAGCACAATGAGCTAGTCGCTAACAGCTAACAGTCATGTTTAAGATGATGTCACGGCAGTAGAGGCGGAGTAACTATGACGATCAGCCTACAATCCCACCCATGTTGAGATGGCACTAAACTGCAGTGGAAATGCAAGCTTAGAAAAGTAAAGCGAGTCGAGTTGAGGCGAGTCGAACCGTAACACGCCGTGGAAAATTGCCATAAGTCCCCCAAACAGCAAGGTTGACAGTTCTGTCCTGAAAGTAAAATACAGGAGGCGAGGGTTTGACAAGCAGTTTGATGCGATTATAACTTTCCCAATACACGTTCAAATTGCATCTCACTGTCTATTCACAATGTACTTGCACAGCAGTGCAACCCTAAATTATCCCTTTAATTCTGGTTCGTATCCATCCCTTAATGAGTCAAACCCTGACCATTAGTTCTAGCTTCTGATTGTAATTATAATAATTTTCAATTTCATGTTTGTGCACCATTGCCGAACCCATAAACTGTGTAACAGCTCTACAGGGGCGCAGTACATTAAGTAATGAAATGCATTGAACTTTTACATGAAATATGCTGTAGTCTGTTCTGTTCCTGAAACATCAGGGAAGGCCTTATTATTTTGTGTGCAAAAATGGCCAGTCGGAGGCATTTTATGTACTTTCGCTGCCCTCTGTAACTTCACAAGAATCAAAGTGTGCTGCCAAATCAAATAAGCATCCCAGTATATCCACAGCATCCTTGCAATGTGTGAATGACCTTCCCATAACACTTCACATTGATTGAAAATACAGAAAAACATGGCCGACCCTTTGCCCACTTCTAGAAATGGCACCAAGTGACACAAGTCACCAGTGATGGACATTGTTTTTTCAGGGTTCTACGTGGAATCCTGAGGCAACGTACTATAGTTTAATAAACTTGCAGTTACTGAAAAGCAACCTATTAGATGCATGACAACCAACACAACTACATCTTTAACCAGTACTGTAACACTGTTTAATTGAACATATGGTTTTCCTTTAGACTCTAAACAAAAATTATTTATTTCACCACATTCCCGCCCATTTTTCTACATGCAACATGAATTTCTGAAGTCACAAGACAGGCTAAGACTTTTGCAAAACAACAAAAAACATTATTGTATGAACAAAATAAATTCCTTTCTTCATACTTAATCCACCTGTATTTCATCCAAATCTGTTACAACCACAACAAGTGCATAGGATTACCACGATTGTGTCAAAAAGTACATTGTAAAATCTTAAGTTTTGTTATAGACTTGTATTGTACACTTGTTTCTACGTTTGGAAATAATGTCAAGTCATCTTTGCCACGGAAAGAGTGGTTAGAGGTACTGCTAAAGTTACCATTTAGATACATATAAATTACCCAAGTGTATTCAAGCTAATAGCAACATCTAACATAATTGATGATTTTGATGATGAGTGGCTCAGGTGGTAGAGCGGGTTGGCCATTAATCGCAGGTTTGGCGGTTTGATTCCCGGCCCACGTGACTCCACATACCGAAGTGTCCTTGGGCAAGACACTGAACCCCAAGTTGCTCCCAATGGCAAGCTAGCACCTTGCGTGGCATCTCTGCTATCATTGGTGTATGAGTGTGAATCAGTGTGTGTGTGAATGGGTGAATGAGTCACAGTGTAAAGTGCTTTGAATAAGGTTAAAAAGGCACTTTATAAGTGCAGACCATTTAGTGTGATTTATTACAAACGGGTCTTTTAAACACCTTCTGTTAAAGCTGTTCTTTTATGAAGTGTTTACAACAAACATCTAATACAAAATGATTGTATAAACTCATGTATTACAAAAGAAGCTCTGACCTTTATACACTTCTTAAACAGCAGCTTCTTTACAAGTGCAATCAACCAAAAGGATAAGTGTCCATAGACTGTATAAAGTACAATAATTCATTATTAATTCATCAACAGTGCTATGGTCGTCATTCATTCAGATTCCTCTTGTAGACAGGATATATGTGTATTTGGATGGAAATGATAGTATGTAGTTAATGCATATATTTGGAAAGACTGGAGAGGGTTGACGAACACTCCAATATTGCCAGACTGCGGCAAGCTGATCTAGTACCATTTGAAACAAGAACATAAAATACTAACATTTATTTAGAAATAAAATCAGGCACTTCGGGCTAACTTGATGTTTAAAGGGACAGTTCACCCAAAAATAAGGATTCCATTCTGATTGTATGGCTTCAGAAGACTTGGAATAAAGTGCACAAGTCCTACTTTTACTGAGGTTTTATGGTTTATTTGCTTTTTCCTTTTTGGAAATGGATAGCTCGGAGTCACTATTCACATTCATTATAGGGCAAAGACATCTGAAGATTTGACAAAGTCATACAGTTTTGGTGCAACACTACAGGGCGAGTAAATCATTTTGGGGTGAACTATTCCTTAAAGGTTTCGAGTGAAAGTCAGAATCCTACATTCACATTTTGGCCTTCAGAGGCACCATGTTGAGGGACTGCACAAAGTTCTCCAGGGTGGACAGGTATTCCTGAGGGTGAGTACGCAGATGACCTGCATGAATAGACTTCTTCCATTTCTTGCTCTCCACAATTATGCCTCGATTCCTCCAAAAATCCACCACATTCTCCAAGCTCTGGTAGTCGCACAGTGCATCGTTCTCCGAGAAGAAAAAAAGAGCAGGCGCCATCAAAGGAGTGTTCCTGAACACATTGATTCCAGTGTTGAAATAGTCGACTGTCTGGTGTTCAAAGGCACGGAAGTACAGTAGGCTGGCCCTCCTCACGAGACCTTCCAACCGAGGGAACATTGTCTTACCCAATCCTGGAGAAAAAAAACAAAACGGCATCCCACACAAAATAATGACAAAAGATCAAAGAGAATGTTGAAAACGAGAACTTTGAATGCTGACTTGACAAAGAAGCTGAACATTGAAAGAAAGCCTTGAAGTCTGAATATTATTTAGGGTTTGAATTGTAAGTAATCAAATTTAGTTTGAAGATATTAGAGGGTTGAAAGCTATGTGGTTGCTAGGATGATGCTAGGCAATTGATAAGGTGGTTGGAATGGTGTTCGAGATGTATTAATCTGCAGAGCCAGCAGTTTCAGGTCCAAAGGTGGAAGTTAGGGTGGGGCTAAAGTTTGAGTTCCTTGGTTTGAAGCCAATAACTCACTAACTGCTACATATTGTGGAAGTTTATAATGGTTGTCATGCTTTACTGAATCGAACATTACCCAAATATATTGTGATTACCATTCTGATTGATAGTGTTTATTAAAGAGTTTTTCCCGGTAAAGTCACTTTAACAAGTTTACCAATATTAATGAGTACTACTAAGTCTATCTTTCTTTGAAAGCAGCTAACATGTAACGATTCAGCACGAACATTACTTTCCCCAGTCACAGCAACTAAGTAGACTAGGCATAATAAAATAGTTCGCCATGAATATAAACTCTCCTTAAGTTGTTTGTACCTATTAATAATCATAGTACTGTATTTTCCTATACAGAAGCTATTATGATGGATGGATGGGCGGATGGGACTGGAATGAAATCGGGATGGATGGATGGATGGGACTGGACTGAAATCGGGATGATGGATGGATGGGACAGGACTGAAATCGGGATGGATGGATGGATGGAAGGGACAGGACTGAAATCGGGATGGATGGGACTGGACTGAAATCGGGATGGATGGATGGGACTGGACTGAAATCGGATGGATGGATGGGACAGGACTGAAATCGGGATGGATGGATGGCGTTCACTAAAGCTAGACATTTACATATTTACATTTGAGAGTAACGATAAAACATTGAGTAATGCAATAATTAAGTGGGATGTGTCATGAAAAAGACAAATTGAGAAAGAACTTGTAATTAAGTGGTGTAACATGAAGCAGTTTAGTTCTTGAATTTCCAGTAAAATACTGTTACTATAATATTTAATTAATCAAACTGTGATATAAGATTTGTCACAGCGGCCACCTCTATGCGCAACCAGTGCAAACCGGAAGGTACAGTATATAAATAAACACACATTACTGTCTCTACATACCAACGGCCATATGCTCCAGTGAACCAATGACAAGGCTGTCGTAGATTTGACCTCTGATCCTGTTTGTCAGGCCTTGATAACGCTGGGTGTCTTTGGCCACATGAATGAGCACCTGACAGAATGTGTATCCCCCTATGGAGAAGGCATGGACCAGAAGGGGGCGCTGAGAGAAGCGCTCACTCTCTAATAACTCCAGCACATGGCCACCGTACTCCAGCCCCCAGCGAGGCCACAGGAACTGGCTTATCTCACTTTCCACGACGAGCACATCAAAGCCAGTGCGAAAGTAAATCTCACAGTACTTTGCAATGGCATGCGGTTTGGAGCCCAGCCACGGCATCAACAGTAACACAGGTTTAGGCTGACCAGGTGGAAAGGCAGAGGCAGGAGTCCCTGCAATGTCATTTATGAAGAAGGTGATGTGTTTGCTGATCTTGTGAGCAGTAACCCCAGCCATGGTGGCAAATTTAGAGAGCATGACTGCCTGTGAGCTAAAGAGAAACACAGTTGAAAGAACAGCAGTTTAACTTTTAAAATGTTGGAGTTGGGTCCATCCAACTACAATAACACCAAATGAACTACCTCAACATTGAACCGAGAGTTTAAGATATGATGCTTTTAAGTAGATCATACCTAAAGTGACTGGCATTCACACGTAATGATCCCCGATTGGCCCATTAATATACGTTGTCATTCCACTTAAGCTAGGTTATAAATAATTTTTTTTGCATGCTGTTCCATTTTGGGTGCAATCGAGCACTATGGACACGTTAGACAAGAGTGCACTACGAATGCTTTGTGATACTCTTTAGAGTCAATGGCAGGCACATACTCTAACAAAGAGGCAGACTGTGTTCCCGTAAACTGTACGAATTCTGAAAAATGTGTAGTGTGCACAGAGTGTATGACGTATATGCACGCAGAAAACCAAAGTATATTTGGGACGTTAAGTCCAAAGTATACTTCGATTTTGACGTGAACGCTCAGTATCTTCGAATGCGAGCCTGTCAAAGTATACTCCATGTGACAGCGTGCATACACTGCCCATGTATTTGGCGCATGCACGCTTTGACTACTATGAGACACCGTATATCTCTTCAGGAATTTAGACTCAAAGATGTCTTTAAAGTCCTTCAGACTGGAGTTATAAAAGTGCAGGTATCTCCTGGCCTCCCCACAACTGTGCTCTTGAAGTGCACAATCCGCTGATGTTGCTTCTACCTTCTCCTATTGTTTACTGGCGATTACTGTGATTACATCTTCCAGCAATTATTTGACAACAATGACTCAAATGTGAGTGTTGCCACCTAATGGGGCTACTAATTAGTGCAAAAAAAAATGTCGAGCATCCTGTGTGCAATCAGCGCTCGAGCACTCTGCTGATAACGAGATTTGCGTCACGTGTCCTGTAATGAGAATAACCAGCATAAGAAAACGTTATCTAGTCCTCTGAAAGCATTATAAATTGCAGTTTTCTTACATTAGTTTTAGTAATCTGACTCCATTTAAACTCATATTTCTCAATCCTGCTTCTAAGCCCCTACAACACTTTGTTGTACGCCTTCCTTACCTGACACCCACCAAATCCAGCCCCTTAGGATGAACTAGAATGTTAACAGTGACCCATGCCACATCAGCCAACGTCAGTGTCTGACCTAAACACTGTTGCATATTGTTAATTATTTCATTTTCAAAAGCATGGGCATCAATCCTTCCCTTTGCTGCTTGATCAACTTGCACAGGGAAGTCTTTCCACTTGATGTTTGATGATGACTGTGGGAGCTCCCTTTCACAAACATGAGTATCAGTAATATCAGGCAATTACAATGGGGTCTCGCTCAATCAGCATTCCAATTCATCGCAAGGGTGTTCACTTCAGGTCCACACCAGACCAACCACTGGGCCCTCCCCAAACTGATGGGTGTGACAGGGCAGAGGGTCAGCTGACCATAAACTCACTCTCTCTCTCGTCGCACCACCTTCCGCAGTCGTCCTTTGTCCCTCTCGGAGGCTTAATTAAGATAAGGGACCGGGTGTGTATAATCACGACCCAGCCCCGCCCTCCGCCCTGTCACAATGGGTTTTTAAAAGTATGAAAAGTCTGAATTTCATTGTATAGTGTAGCATCAAGATATGTCCTTACAAAAACAACTGGATTGGTCAAATCCATTAAATAGAAGAGGGTTTCCACATACAGTGCTTTTGGCCATATAGTGAATTATAATGGATTACAAGGCACATGTGATCCAAGCTAACCAATACACTGTTTCCAATGATCCAAACCTAAAGGTTTAAAAGGACTTTTCACCTGCTGTTCGTTTTCGTCATGTAGTTTTAAACAGGCACTAACATTTTTTAAGATGTTGCATTTTCTCAAATTTCAAAACTTAAGTCACATGCATGTCAAGGATTGATTATTTTGGTGTGAATCCGAGAGTGACTGTTGTGTTCATATATACGTAAACGACCCAAACTAAGGAAGAAATCACACCAGGTTCTGAAATAAACGCTCCATGCAAGCAAGGTGTGAAAACAACTTAAGAAAGGTTACAGTCCTTTGGTAGCGTAAGAGACACAAAATGTTAAGTGTTGCAGGGCCTCAAGTAGGATTAAGAAACAGTAGTTTAACTATGTGTGGACTCAAAGGTCAATGTCAACATAGGAAAGATTTGAACTGCAGGAAACGAACACATGTGTACATTAGGGCTGTCAAATTAAATTTGAATATAGAATATTCAATGCACATTCAAATGCTAAAACTGTGAATTTGGATTTGTGCCAAGCACTGACGATGACTTCAGATCAATCGCATTCTTTCTAAAAAGGCTAGACACACCGCAACAAATACAGTTTAACAGAAAGCAAGTGTCTGAATATGCTTCTTTTTTAATTAAATAAACAAAACAGCGCTCCTGCACGAAATGCAGAATAAACAAAAACAAAGAGAAGCAAAGACGTTCGTCTAGTGTGTTTACAAAGAAAAACAAAAGGATGGTGCCAAAGTGTTCAAAGTAAACAGCCCCTTACAGCTGGTGGTGGTGGTGGTGTGAACAGCCCCTTGAACAGCTCATGTGTGCATAATTAACTAAAGAACTGAATGTTCCTTTGTTTCACAGATATACTCAGGTGTAAATAAATACATGTTTAAAATTTACAGTAAACCTGTTTCACACCGTATGTCGAAGCAGCACGCAAGCAGCGCATATTTTTCCGACACCCATATTAAAAGATCCAAGCAGGGTTTTCCCAACATAAGTTCGAGAGATGTAAAGAAGTAATCTTAGAGTCCTTACATTGTTTGCCCAGTAGTCCTGAAAAGCAGAGGGTTCTGGCTGTTTACCATTAACCAGTCACTTGTGCATTGGTTCAGTTCACTGCTGAACAGACCGGTTGGCACAGGCTTCTGCTGGGTCTTCAAGCTGAAGTTTAAGGGGCTAGCTACTATGTCTGTGCATGGTAACAGAAACTCTTTAAGGAATATTCCAGAATATTACAGCTATTGTGGCAAAATGTTGATAACCACAAAAATGTTTTTCAACTTGTCCGTCCTTTCCTTTAAAAAAAGCACAAATCTGGGTTCATTGTGTCTCACTGTAACCAATATTTCTTTTTTTAAGAAAAGGTGGGACGAGTCGAAATAATTGTTATGGTAATCTACATTATGCCACATATGTTTTTGATTGAGCTAAGCTAGTATTGAATCTGTTACATTACTTAAATGTATTATTTAATTTCCTAAAAATATCTTTAGAAGTATGAGGGACACGTTCCCACCCCAGGTTTTAATGGTTGCTAAGCCATTTTTGTTATTTACTGAAAATGTAACTTTTGGCAATATCGAGAAATTAAATGACATACATTTATTTTTCTCCTTTTTCTCCCAAATTGGGAATGCCCAATTCCTAATGCATTCCACGTGGCGTAGTGATTTGCCTCAATCCGGGTGGCGGAGGAAATATATCAGCTGCCTCCGCGTCTGAGACCGTCAATCCGCGCATCTTATCATGTGACTTGTTGAGCACGTTACCGCGGAGACGTAGCGCGTGTTTAGGCTTCACGCTATTATCCGAAGGGATCCACGAACAACTCACCACATGCCCCACAGAGAGCGAGAACCACATTATAGCGACCACGAGGAGGTTACCCCATGTGACTCTACCCTCCCTAGCAACAAGGACAATTTGGTTGCTTAGGAGACCTGGCTGGAGTCACTGAGCACGCCCTGGACTTGAAATAAATATACAATTATTAAAGAAAATAACAATTATAGGTAGAGGCAAAAAAATTTGGGAACCCCCGAATTAAAACCAAAGTACCCATTGGTGACACATATTTTGACATCAGCACAGTCCACGCAGCCTGTCTTCAAGCAGCCCGTTTTTTTGTCTCTGCATATTCAATTTTGCCATTCTTGAACTCACAGTTGTGATATTTCATGGCTGCCATTTCACGGAAAATGTACACACGACAACTTTAAAGTGGCTGCATCAAGCGTGCTGAATTCAGCAGAAAATCTTTTGCAATAAACTTTTATGAAGCAATGTGAAATAACTGAGCGAACTACTCGCACATCTTTTGGGCTTAATGCAAGTTCCACATGCAGTGACATGTAGGGCTGAAACGATTAGTCAACATTATTCTTTGTATTCGTATCTTTTGAAATGCTAATGATGACGCGGGAGAGCAGCACTTCAGCACACAGTCCAGACACACTCCAAACATTCTGCACAGATTCAGGGGATGTAGATCGCTGAGTATTATAATACAAAAATGCTATATAAGTAAATACAGAAGCAGTGTCGTCGTGAAATTAAGCGGAGCTGAACCTGGTGTTCCTCTTGAGCATAATAGTGTTGTCAAAAATCCCGGTATCCCGGTACCAAGTCAGTACTCAAACCAAAAATTATTTACGATACCAGAATTTCTGAAGGTACCGGGGTACCGAGTACCGGGTCTACCCGGTACCCACGCAGAGGCGGGAACGTTCGAACGCTCGCAAAAAGCAAAGCTGCTGCGGTGGAGCCTCAACTGAATCATGTCGAAATGAAAAGTGGAAAAAGCCAAGTTTGGAAATGATATGCATTTGAGGCTGATGAAAAGGGAAATATCAAAGATCAGCAAAAATCTGTTTGTAAACGCTACTTTCACAATTTTCTGACGAAAGGAGGAAACACATCAAACTTAATGAAGCAGATGAAAGACACCCGGATTTATTCAAGCAAATAAAGTAGGTGAGTTTAAAAGCATATTATCATTTGTATTAGGGC
Source organism: Xyrauchen texanus (assembly GCF_025860055.1). Taxonomy (NCBI): domain Eukaryota; kingdom Metazoa; phylum Chordata; class Actinopteri; order Cypriniformes; family Catostomidae; genus Xyrauchen; species Xyrauchen texanus. Next base: position 39,884,654 of record NC_068304.1, on the reverse strand, counting down.
TGAAACGTTTAGTCGACATTATCGACAACGTCGAAAATAAAAAATTGATGAGAAAAATGTTCGTTGTCGAATAGCCGTTTGATCTCATTTAACGTAACATGAAATCACATTAAACTGTAACGGTGACGCGTGAGAGCAGCAGTTCAGAATTACACCGATCACAGATGCACTCCAAACTTTCAGTTTATTTGATGTAGATCCCAAAGTATTAGTGAATGATTAAAGTACATTCAGAAGCATGTCCCGTTGTGGAATAAGCGGAGGCGGAGCTCTTTAAAGGAAACATCTTAAATGCAGTAAAATTGCTTTATTAAAGTTCAAATAATACAGAAGCTGCTCATGTTAATAACTATAAACTCAGAAACGGGCATTTCTCCGTGTGGTCGGTGCCTCTTCAATGAGTCGTGTGAATGTCCCGATCTCAGGGGGAGAGATTGAAACTGCACCGGCTGAGAGAGACTCCGTCACGGGACGCTCATCCCTCGAGCGCACACACTTAATGCAGCTCGATTAGAACTTATTTAATCATATCTATATATATATCTCTATCTATCCATCTATCTATCTATATATACATCACTGTGCATTTCTTATCATGAAGAAAAATGTCAATATGCAGCTTTATTAATAAGAGAGCACTTTGCACATTAGTTTGGAAATTGTGTTTAATTCATTCTATTGTGTGCTTGTTTATTTAGGATTTTCTTTAGTACTCTGTAAAAACTTAAAGTAAAAGTTGCAAAAGTTGAAGCAAATCTTATAAGTGTTCAAACATACTTTAAGCACACTGTTCAGTTTTGTTATAATTCAAAAATAATATATTTAAATGAAAGTGTTGCTCAATGGCATATTTCTGTTCTTAGTTCTGCTGCGGATGTTTTGTAGACTTTGTTAATAAAAGAGTGTTTAGTGACTGGTTTTTGTGTTTTGCTTTGGTACCGAAAATGGTATCGAGTACTGTGAAATTTCACTGGTATTGGTACCGACTACTGAACTTTTGGTACCGTGACAACACTAGAGCATACCTTGCCTGTCAGAGCGTCTATAAAGGAAAAACTGCGCCATTATATATTGTATTTAAAGCCTTCTTTAATAAAGTTCAAATAATAAGGTAGAGACTGTATACATTTGTCTGTGCGGTCAGAGCCGCTTATATGAGTCGCGTGAAAAACAGCGATGATGAGCGGAGACTGGCGCGCGCTCGCTGCAGCTAGATTTAGTTTATAGTGATTGCAGGTGCATAGTGAATTATAATACGAGTGTCACGTGTGCATCTTATGCTGAAGAAAATCGGCAATACGCAGCTCTATAATGAAGAAAGAGTTTGTTTTTGTGATTTAAAGATGGATTGAAATCAAGTGAACAGAAAGGTGCGAGAGTCTTCGCCGTTATACAAAGCAAATTTTTTTTTATTTGTCATTTTTGGTTTGTTTTCCAATATAAATATCTAAAACTCCTTAAGTACATTTACATTAGCAGCTATACTGCTGAAGAAAAAACTGTTATCGGAGAATTTTGAATATAATATTTAATCAATTTTAATATTGAAATATTTTACAATATCGAAAAATCCTTAAAACAAGATACATTTACCTGAGAAGAAGCATATAAGATATTTAGACTTATAAATACAAATATTTCGAATAGGAGTATATTCTGTCTTTACTGCACTGGCAGACGTATATTTAAGATACAGTCTCTTAAAGCAAGTCTAAATATCTTATTATTTTTAGACATTTTGAAATGGGGAAAACAAGACAAAACACTTTATAACAAGAGGTTGTTTTGCAGTGAAATTTGTTAATTAAACAATAAAAATCCAAGTATTTTTTCCCTTTAATAAAATGAATGTAATTTAGAGGTATTTTTAAAAGATGATTTTGTCCTCTTTATTGTTAGTAAGCACGTTTAAAAACACATTTACCTGAGAAGCAAAATATAAGATATTTAGACTTGCTTTAAGAGGCAAATATAAGTGTATTTTGTGTATACGTGTATTTTTTCACTTGGTTATAATTCTGCGAGTGCAGTAAAGACAAGATACACATATATTTGCCTTTTAAACCCCCTGAAGCTGTTTGGAAAGTGCATCTGGACTGTGAGATTTATCGCACGGCATCATTAGAGGTTCGTAATATCTCGTTTTGCGTTAAATTAGATCAAATGACTATTCAACAACAAACATTTTTGTCAACGTTTTTTATCGTCGATGTTGTCGATTACGTCGACTAATCGCTTCAGCCCTAGTGGCAGGTACACAAACACACTATTCATTAACACTAAATTAATTCAGGCAGTTTAAGCAGTTTATAGTACAGATTGCTGTTTGTCGCCTTAATTATTCACCATTTGCATGCGATGTGCAGTTTCATCAATGCTCTACTTACGTGTCTGGAGAGGAAAAGATGCTCCACATGCTCTTTTCTGGACCAAACACTATTAGATATTGTGTCTGTATCCCTGTATGTTCTTGGTAAAGTTCTGAAACTTTATAAACAGTGTGTATATGTGTGGGTGTGTCAGTGGGTGTGTTTAACTAAAGAACTGAATGTTCTTTGAGGGTTTGATGATATACACATGTAAATAATCTGCGACTATTTAAACTGTGTGTGTGTGTGTGTGTGTGTGTGTGTGTGTGTGTGTGTGTGTGTGTGTGTGTGTGTGTGTGTGAGAGAGAGAGAGAAAGTGAGTGTGTTTGTGATTATGTGTGTGTGTGTGCGTGCGTTGTGTTTGTGTTTGTGTAATTAACTTAAGAACTGAACGTCCCATCATGTTTCCAAGATGTAATCAGGTGTACTGCAAATATACATCTAAAACGTGCACCGGCTCTCCTCTGGACCAAACAGCAGAAGATCTTGCTTGTTTTTCTATTATTATTCTTGGCAAATATATTTCAACTGTGAGTGAGTGAGTGAGAGAAATGTGTATGTGTGTGTGTGTGTGTGTGTGTGTGTGGGGGGGGGGGTGATAGGTTTAGCTATACTTGCGAGGACCAAATTCCTCAAAAATATAGTAAAACTTGAGAAAACCGACTTGTGAGAAACTTTTAGCTGGTCCTCAGTAGTTTAAAAAAAGGCTGTTAAATCATCTAAATTATGTTTATCTTTAAATCTATTTGAAACCTGTGCACTTCATTAGAGTTTGGTTTAGGGGACAAAATATATCTTTAGCCTGTTATAAAATACATGCAAGTCTATGAGATGTCCTCACATGTATAGTATAACCAGCAAGCGTGTGTGTGTTGGTTTGTGTGCAAGCATGAGCGTGAGTGTTTGTTTGCGAGTTTACATGTATGCATTTGGCAGACGCTTTTATCCAAAGTGACTTACAGTGCACTTATTACAGGGACAATCCCCCCGGAGCAACCTGGAGTTAAGTGTCTTACTCAAAGGCCCAATGGTGGTGACTGTGGGGATCAAACCAGCAACCTTCTGATTACCAGATTACCAGTTATGTGCTTTAGCCTACTACACCACCACCACTCTTTATGACGCGCGTGTGCGTGCGTGCGTGCGTGCTCGTGAGCACGTATGCGTGAGTGAGTGAGTTTGTTTGTGTATGTGTGTGTGTGTGAGAGAGAGAGAAAGAGAGTGAGTGTATTTGTGTGCGAGAGTGTGTATTTGTTTGTGTGCAAGGATGAGCGTGTGTGTTTGTGTTTGAGTGTGTGAGTGAGAATGCACGTGTGTGTATTTGTGTGTATGTGTGTGTGAGCATGTATGCGTGTGAGTGAGTGTGTTTGTGTATGCATGTGAGAGAGAAAGCGTGAGTGTGTGTGTGTGTGTGTGTGTGTGTGTGTGTGTGTGTGTGCAAGCAGGAGCGTGTGTTTGAGTTTGCGATTGAGTGAGAACGTATGTGTGTATTTGTGCAAGCGTGTTTTTGTGAGAGAGAGTGAGTGTGAGTGAGTTAGTGTATGCGTGTGTAAGCGCGTGTGAGCATACATACATGCGTGTGTGTGTGAGTGTGTACATGTTTTGCTATACTTGTGAGTGCCAAATTGTTTAAAATGTCCTCACAATTATAGCAAAAGTGCTACAGAACCCATTTGTGAGGACATTGTAGCTGGTCCTCACTAGTTAAAAAAAAGAAAAAGGTTCATAAATCATCTAAATTATGTTTATCTTTAAACCTAATGAAGTGCACAGGATTCAATGAGGGCTAGGTTTAAGGGACAGAATATATCTTTAGCCTGCTTTAGCATGTATTTTATACATGCAAGTCTATGAGACGTCCTCACAAGTACAGCAAAACAAACGTGTGTGTGTGTGTGTGTGTGTGTGTGTGTGTGTGTATATGTGTAATTAACTTAAGAACTGAACATCCCGTCATGTTTCCCAGACGGAATCAGGTGTACTACAAATAAACATGTAAAACGTGCACCGGCTCACCTTCAGATATTTCAACTATGTGTGTTTGTGCCAAGGTCAATGATGTCAACAAACAAACGCTTCTCATGTTTCCACCCTCAACAAAACCCCAGTCCCAAAATTAAACATAACCAGTCCTGATCACTCAAAGCTGATGCATGTGGATGCAGAAAATCACATTTATTCTCGCATTATTTAAGTTTGCTGCTAGCACAATTAGCCGAATTAGCGCTAAAATAAACGAATGTTTAAATGTCTAATGCAAAACGCAGGTTCAGACGAGTGTTTAGATGACTTTCATAACATTTTGTTCCACTTTCTCCTGATATATTCAGTGATTTTGAGCAGGTTGTAGCAGTTTTAGACAGACTACATGACAGTTGACATGCCCAGCTGTAAGATTAGCAACGCAAACTAAAAGTTAAAATGGACATCAAAACACAACAATCCCGCATTTTATTACTTATATAAACCGTTTCGGATATCTAGTCGTCAACTAAAGTGTCACTAAGCCCTTCTTTTAAATAAAACACGCCTGTTATTTACACTTCTTTAAGTTCTTACCTGCTGCTGGCGAGCAGAGCGAGCGCACTCAGATGCTGGCGTGAACGCGCCCAGCAGAGTTCACGCGCTGCGCCACTCCGAAACATGCGCGTGCACGCGTGCTCACTGAAGGCGTGCTTATTTTCACTCATTCCTGGGTAATATAACACAAAGCATAATGATGTACATTCACACTCAATATAAAAAAATATATATATATAATATAAAAATGTTAGCTAGATTAACGCTGATCAATAAGGCGGAAACGCGTCATCACAGTCTGTGATAAAGGTCAATTACACAAACATACCTATTATTGGGATTATTTGGGAATTATTGACAGTTTATCACAAGTGCAAATTGTGTATTTATATGCAATTTTTGTATGTGTGGAATGTGTTTTGTATGGTGGCCCAACAAAATTAGCAAAGCAATTAACGAAATTAAGTCACAACTAGTGTTGGGTGTAATGCATTACTAAGTAAAGTAAGGGATTACTCTTAATTTTTCAGCAATTACAAGTTACTTTTAATGTAATTGCATTAAATACTGTCTAGACTACAGAATAATTCCATATTAAACAATAGTGAATATAAAATCGAAATTGAACGTCTAATATTAAAATGTATGTTTTGTAATTTAACGCCGCCCCTTTAAATTCTTTGGCCAGTTCATGAATAATTTATTTGATTTTACATGATTTATTTGAAATAATTAAAAGAACAGTTTCATGTCCATCCTTGTGTTCTTCATCTGGTCGAGGTTGATCAGGGTTTTAGAAAGTAATTAGTAATAAGTATCGCAATTACTTTTCAGACAGAGTAATTAGTACAGTTGTCTAATTACACTTTATAAGTTGTAATCAGTAGTTAGTCATTAATAACTTTTTTAGGGTCGCTGTCCTTTTCTGCAACCCCTTTCGGCATATCATGGCGCTGTTTTGCTGCCCTCTTCAGCCTGTCGCGGTATGTTCAACACCATTAAATAAAATATACATTCCACAAATTGCTTGCAATTGCAAGTTTCAACCACAGATGTCGCTAGAGAGCACAAAGTTACATAGCGCTGCTTTAAGTCAAGACATGAATCAACAATGTGTCGTGGCTTAATTGTGTTGTAGCTTAATTTAGTTATATAATTAAGCTACATATCTACATATCCCAGCTACTGTCATGGACGTGGTTTGAAACTGTAGGTATTGCTGCAGGCCGGAGACCTTCAAATGTGGGCGGAATCTCCGTAAGAGGGTGTGGTTACTCTCAAAGGGGCGTGGCAACTCCAAAAGGGGGCGTCACATCCACTAATGGTTAAGGTTAGGGAAAGGGTTAGTTAAGGGGCTTCCCATATCTTCAATGGCAGTGTGGAGCGACCGGCTCTTTTTTGGAGCAGTACCTACAGCTATACTCAAAACTGTTGGGTTTGGGAATGTGTCAAAAATGTTTGCAAGCAAATCCCTATACGATACAATGCAGTTTAAATACTTGGCAAAGGGGCACTTTATTTTGATAGTTTATTTCAGGTAAAAGTGTGAGTTTTTACTGCAACTGCATCATAATCAAAAATGTACAGCATGCATGTAAGCTAACTACTATTATTGCAGATGTGTGTATTCTCACTTGTTGGTGCTGCCTTGTTTGCAGAAGTCAGCATTGTTGGGTCCAACCTCTCGGCAGCACTGATGCAGATGATTGGGAGGGAAATATAAGCGGCCCCTATCCTGAGGGGATATAGCTGTGGACCATACTGATGTCATATGTTTAATCAGCTCATCTGGGTCATTGTTCAAAACCAAACCCCCTTTAGTTCCAGCTCATTTGGTGTCTTCCTGTACACTGATTAATAGCAAACGCAGTGTGCAATGCTTTCAAAGGGTCTTACTACATGTGGATGTTTAAAGGAAAGGAAATGTTTCTTTTTTACTTCAGAACAAGTATCTTCAATCTTCATTGCTTAGTATTTTGAGAGAGTTAATCGAACAGATTTACTGGGTCAACATTGAGGATTTTGAATTTGTTAAATTTGAATTCATGTGAATTTCCAATAATAAATAAATAATGTTTCTCGCTACCATTTCTGCAGATTACATCTTGTGCCAGTAGGCGGCGACAAATGAGCTTCTTTTATGTGTGATGAGTCACTGAAGCAGAGTTGTTCGCGACCCAAAAAATGGACGTGAACGAGAAAATGTTTTAAAGACACAGATTGGACAAAATGACGGAAGTATGGCGAACAGTAAACAAAATAGGGATTCTCGTGCATCATTGTAAATAACGAAACCACGTCCACATGTGTTGAATGTTCTGAGGTGCTTGCAGGGCTGGACTCGGAAGAGAAATCGCGGCCAATTTGGCCGGTTTCACAGGTCAACCCATCGGGCTGCTCGGGTTCTTCCGATGGCCAGTCTGCCTCTGATCGGCCCCAACGTGTGTCGGCCCGCCGGGAAAATGCACGGTATGCCAGATTACCAATCCAGCCCTGGGTGCTTGCAAAAACGAACAAGACTAGAGGTAGACCGATATATCGGTTTTACCGATTATTCAGTGCCGATAGTTGCTTTATGCAGCTATCGTTATCAGAAAAAATCTACGCCGATAGTTACCGATAGTGTTTTCATCATTTTGTCAACTCAAAACAAGAGTCCCCGGTGTGTTTCAGGCTTGTTTATACCTAAAAGTCCCTCGTTATGCACCAAATCTTCTGGTTATTTGGGGGATTTTGGTTGTACAATAAACTGCATCTGGGATTTTATTTATTTAGGACTCATTATCTGTGCCCACCATAGTGAGTAAAGAATAAGAATGATTTTGACAATCTATAAATCAATTTTAATCAATCAGCCATTGGTCGAACTCGAAATAAGGCACTTGTAAAGTAAACACCTGATATGCAAAGATAAGCCAGTTGACACAGTACACACTACTGTAGCTGTGACTGGCATTGAACCACTGATGGACAAGATGTACTCTGAGAAACAGCTCAACTGGCACACTGAATACGGTAGGCAACGGTTTCATGTTGTGTATCGGTAATGCGTACTGCATGCATATAACCTTAGCTCAGGGCTGGACTGGTTATCTGGCATACCGGGCATTTTCCCAGTGGGTCGACGCACTTTGGGGACAATCAGGGGCGGACTGGCCATCGGGAAAACTGTGCGGGTGGGTCGGCTGCGAAACAGGCAAAGATGAGCTAAAATGAGCCGCCGCATTATGCAGAATGGACCCCAAAACGGCACCGCGATATAAAGAAAAGGACAGCTAACCCTTGTTAGCATCATGTTGTTTCTGAATGGATTTTTGGTTGAGGTGGAAGTGGGGGAGGGGGGGGGGGGGTCTAATGTGTCATTCAGCTTACTAACCTATACTATTTAGTCCCTGAGCCCTAACCAGTCCTCACACAGGCAGCTTTCAATGGGACTGGCCCAGTTTGTGCTCTCTCGGGGTCTGTTTTAATAAGGATTGATCTACATCCTGATCATTCTGTCTGACCACACACACACACTGGTGCGTCTCTGTGGACCATCCATCCTGGATTCGCTGAAGAAGAATGGCTTTAAATATGTATTGAGTGTTTTTATGCAATGAAAGTGGAAGAGGAGTGTTTGCCCAGTGTGATAAGTCTCATTGTTCGTACACAGGAGGAGCTGGCAGACAACGAAGCAGTGGAGGTCAGACTTTATTTTTTGTTATACATTCAGTCTTTGGGCACTCCACTCTAACGTAAAGAAACACAAACGCTCAGCTTCTCTTTAGAGCCTTTAACAATGTCGAAATCTCAAGTGCATAAGTTCACACTACACTCTTGTGTCGCTGTCTCTCCTCTCTGGCATGTCTTGGTTGCTTTTTGAGGTCTTACGCCAAACAGCTTGACGAGTCTCACTACACCCTCTTTCCGCAAACAGACACACGACCATGAATACACCTCCATCCCCACACCCAGCTATGTCGCTGTCCTTTTCTGCATATCGCGGCGCCGTCTTACAGCCCTCTTCAGCCTGTCACGGCCCGTTCAGCATAACGCGACACCCATTCGGCCTCGTTTCGTGGCCGGCCCACCGGGAAAAGTCCCAGCTCTCCCTATGACCATTCCGCCCATGATCTGTGCGAGTAACCACATTTGCGATTTCAATGTTCATATATAGTAGGGTCCAAAAGTCCTAAAACCACTGGTGAAAGTGCTTCTATTTTGCAATATTATTTAAAACAATTATGTTATTTTTGATAGTTTCCAGAGAAACCAGAGATTGCTACATTTTGCTTTTGATATTTGTATATATTTTACTGCTGAAATAAATGCATCAATTATGATGAAAGACTAAATATTAAATGCCATGGATCAAAATTTACGGAGTAATCCCTTATTTTGCAGATGGGGGTCAAAATGACCATTTTCGCCATTGATTTTGGAGCCAAATTACAGGTAAAAAAATATTTAAAAATGTACACAGAGATAGGTAGGTCTATTACTAAAATCAGTCGACTTCTAGTTGTAATATATGCCAATGGTGCGAGTTCAATAATGGGGGAAAAGAACGTTTTTGTAGTTGTTTTTCCAAAGTTTGAGTGCCTATAACTCCAGACGTATTAAAGATATCTTAATATCCTTTTATTTTCTTGTTCAGAACAAACTTCCCTTTATATATCTTAATTTTTAAGGCCATGCATGTGTAAATCCCAGAGATATGAGGCTCTGAATATGGCTCTAGGGGAAATTGTTAAATTTGATCCAATTTGGTCAAAAACCAAATGTGGTCAAATGATATGAAGCTAGTTTATCTTGTCCAACAAAACAAAGATCTAAAGTACAAATAATGTTCAAACTAGATATTTACCTTTATTTATTCATATTAAAACAATGTCAAAATCAAGATTTTTGGGAGTCTGAAAATAACGCTGTTTTTAAGAATAAGCAACACATGTGGCTCTTTAGTTAGTGAAATTACTATAGTAACTAATGTATATCGCTTCAGAAGACATGGGTCAAACCACTCTTATGGATTACCTAAATGCTGTCTTTATGTCCTTTTCAGAGCTTGAATGTTTTGGACCCGATTGGCTTGTATTGTATGGACAAACAAACATCATAATATCCTTCAAAAATCTTTGTTTGTGTAGTGTACCAAAAAATGTTAAGTCATATGAGTTTGAGACAGCATGAGGGTCAGTAAATGATAAGAGGATTATCATGTTTAGGTGAACGTTCCCTTTAATGTCACCAAAGAGGTCTTTTACAAGTCTTATGAGGTGTAAACATGATTTATGCTTTATCTCTCTCCACTTGTATGTGATCACAGCATTCAATAATGATAAAACTCATTTTAATTATTTTTCACAAACAGATATATGTAACCCACTCTAAGCATCAGCCTGCATGGGAGTTAGGCTAAAGGCTACAGGGCTGAGGCTAAAGGCTACAGCCTCTAGTATCAGTCGCTAGTGCACCTCTTGAGGTCAGGGGAGAGAGGTTTACACATACCTCACAACTATAACACACCAGCTGGCTCCCGTTACACTCACCCCCTAAACCTCACTCCTATCCGGGTCATGGCACCACTATAACTGTACATGCTCGACCTGCTCAGAGCGGGATTCGAACCAGCGTGTCTGATGTGGGAGGCAGGTGCACTAATGAGGAGGCTAAAGGCTACAGCCCCTAGTGTCAGTCGCTAGTGCGCAACTTGAGGCCAGGGGAGTGAGGTTTACCCACCAGCTGGAACCTGTTACACTCACCCCCCTAAACCTCACTCCCATCCGTGTCACGGCACCACTGTAACCGGACCTGCTCGACCTGCTCCAAGCAGGATTCGATCCAACTTCTCCGGTATGGGAGGCAGGTGTGCTAACAAGGAAGCTAAAGGCTATAGCCCTTAGTATCAGTCGCTAGTGCACCTCTTGAGGTCAGGGGAGTTAGGTTTACACATACCGCACAGCTATAACGCACCAGCTGGCTCCCGTTACACTCACCCCCCTTAACCTCACTCCCATCCGGGTCACGGCACCACTGTAACTGGACCTGCTCCGAGCGGGATTCGAACCAGCGTCTCTGATGTGGGAGGCAGGTGCACTAATGAGGAGGCTATCCGGGTCACGGCACCACTGTAACCGAACCTGCTCAACCTGCTCCGAGCGGGATTTGGACCAGCGTCTCTGATGTGGGAGGCAGATGCACTAATGAGGCGGCTATCCGGGTCACGGCACCACTGTAACCGGACCTGCTCCGAGCGGGATTTGGACCAGCGTCTCTGATGTGGGAGGCAGGTGCACTAATGAGGAGGCTAAAGGCTAAAGCACCTAGTGTCAGTCGCTAGTGCACCTAGCAACCTCACTCCCATCCGGGTCACGGCACCACTGTAACCGGACCTGCTCAACCAGCTCCAAGCGGGATTCGAACCAACTTCTCCGGTACTCCTAACATGGCTAATCCAGCTCTGGAAACTAAAAACACAGTTTAACTGATTCAGAAGAGAAAGGTCATACATCTGAAGCCTAGAGAGAGACAGAGGAGGTGATATAAAGAGAAAAAGAGAGAGGCAGAGGAGATGGGACATTGAGAGGGGGTGTGTCAGACAGCATGTGTGTGTGTGCTCATGCAAGAGGAAGAGAGATGTGTGTGTGTGTGTGAGAGAGTGAGAGCGCTAAAAGACACACGCATTCGCAACCACACACAGAGTGAAATCTTTTCTGCAGCAGGACGGCAGGGACAAGGATTACTCCAATTTTAGACTCTTTATCCATGCGTCCCAGGGTGAGCACCTCTCTTTTAACCAGATCAAAGTTTGCGTCTGTATGCGTATACTGTATGTTTGTGCGAGTTCAGATGCTGCTGTGTGAAAATGTGTCACTGGATGCTGAAGAGAAGATGCAAAAACAGAGTGCTGCACTGGTTGGTAATGTAGACCAGCATCTCTATAACTCTCTATTGCACAACCGTAAATGATAAGTGCTGGATCCATTTAAAGAGACATAGTGAGTGTAAGAGAAATGAGACAAGAGAGATGGTGCATAAAGGAGAGCATTAGAGAATGTTAATGAGAGTTATAGCAGTCACTGTTAGATTAGTTGACACAAATGGAAGTAGTGAAGAAATTCTAATGGAATTACGAACTGTTACAGTCGCCATATATCTTCAATACTCTTTGATTGATCCACGCATAGATGAACGCATGTGCCATTTATTCTTCTACAAGTATGTGTATAAGAAAGCTGACAGTTGTGTGTGTGTATATATATATATATGTGTGTGTGTGTGTGTGTGTGTGTGTGTGTGTGTGTGTGTCTAGTTGCATTGGAAGAGCCTGTCCTCTTCTGTGGGCTACATTTTTTTAAATTATTTTTCTTGTGAAATGAGTCACATGACTCTCGGGAATCGACTAGGACTGGTGATCTATAAAGTCAAAGCATTGACCGTAATACACTCATTATGCTCCATCACAACACGCAACTGTAAAACAGGTATGCACTTTTATACAGTATGTAGACTGCTTTTTAATTCTCTGTAATAATTATTTTAAATGATATTTTTTAATTTGTGTTTAATAGTGAAAAAGATCCACCAATCAGAGAATTGTGGTGGACAAAGTGCACCAAAAGAGCTCTGCGATTAAGGACCGCCTACTGTGATTTGCTAACTGTGTTTTTTCCAACATAATTTTTAATCCTACAATGTCATTCTCAATGTTTCAAGGGATTATAGTTCATTTCCTCATGAAATTCGTTAAGTACTTTTGTCTGATTTTCAGTTACCTTTTTGCTTTAAATCAAAGTTTGTAATGTTGTGATTCACCTCAGAGCTGGTTGGTTTGATTTTATGAAATCCCCATGAAAGAAACTAATTGGAAAAACACTTCCAGAACCAAAAAGTCTATTGATGGTTTAATGCAAGTAAAGCTCAATCGACAGCATGTTGTGGTAAAGACGTTGGCTTCCACTCCTGGAGTTCGCGAGTTCACTAGTTCGAGTGACTCCAGTCAGGTCTCCTAAGCAACCAAATTGACCTGGTTGCTAGGGAGGGTAGAGTCATATGGGGTAACCTCCTCGTGGGTACTATAATGTGGTTCGTTCTCGGTGGGGCGTGTGGTGAGTTGAGCGTGGATGCTGCGCTGGATGGCGTGAAGCCTCCACACGTGCTATGTCTCCGTGGCAACGCGCTCAACAAGCCACGTAAATAGACACGCGGGTTGACGGTTTCAGATGCGGAGGCAACTGGGATTAGTCCTCCGCCACGCGGATAGACGCAAATCACTACGTGACCAGGAGGACTTAAAAGCACATTGGGAATTGGGCGTTCCAAATTGGGAGAAAAAGGGGAAAAACAAAAATCAAGATTATAGTGAAGCACTTACAATGGAAGTAAATGGTAATATTAATCTGTATATTTTAAAATACACACTGTTTAAAAAAGTATAGCCACAAGATTGATGATTAAAGATGATTTTTGTGCGAAAAAATCATTTACTAATCCAATTTTACAACTTTGTTGCCATGACGACGTAACGCCCCAAACCCTAAAACCCTAAAATGGCATAAAAAAAAGATTTAAACACCTTTACTGCTCAAATAATACACAAGTTTTAACAGAATAGTGAATGTAAGGGCTTTTATAAAATTACAAGCTTCACATTTCTACCTTTAAACCCTCCAAAAATTGGTCCCATTCACTTCCATTGCAAGTGCATCACCGTAACCTCAATTTTTGCCTTTTTAAAGACAAGGAGGGACGAGTCGAAATTGATTTTTGTGGAAATCCACATTATTCCACACATGCTGTCAATTGAGCTTAACCTTTATTGAACCCGGAATATCCCTTTAAAAAGTGAGCGGGCGCTGTTGCACTCTTTTACCCAGACGTTCATTTTTTCAATCTTGTCTATTTCACAGTTTCCAAACCAAATGAGAATATAAGAGTCAAATGGAGACAGGCGGGTGATTCTGTGAGGTGTAATATCTTCCGTGTGTCAGCATGACCCCTCACGGTGGAGCACTCCTGCTGGTCTTTGGCTTCTTGCTGTGTGGACGTCTGTGTGCTGCTGTGGCTCTAAATAGAAATGGAAGATCCCAGTCTTGGACCAACATGGACAAAGTCGCAGAGCCAGCTAGCAGCCCACGATGGACATCCTGGCCCAACAAAGTGGCCTTAACTACTCCAACCTTCCTCAATTTATCCACAAGTGTTTTGCAATCAGAGGAGACCAGCGCAGACCACGAGGGTCCAGAGGTCTCAGTGGATGACGATGGTTTGTCAAGACTTTCTGCTTCAAGAACACCATGGATCAAGACTTTCCCTGAGACTGATATTCCTTCAGACATCCAGCGGGATGAAGAGGGACCTGAAACGGAAGCGTTCGATTGGCCTGATCTTAGCAGACAGGGCCGTACTGACCAATCATCTGAAACGTCTTCATTGACAACACTGCAGCCTTCAACTTTCGCAGACTCTCAGACATGGAGTACAAAGTTCAAGACACCTATAGCCTGGAATACAGAGGCATACATGTCTCAGGATGAGCAGAGAACATCTGAAACAAGATTTAGCACTTACCAGACACTCTTGACATCTTCTAGTACAGTTGAGATGCCATATGCCAGAGGAACCTTAGATGGTACCAATTTGCCAAGTGGGCAGACAGACTATCTGTGGCCATCTGAGGAAGCAAAGGATTTGACAGATGCCACTACTGGTAATCAAATTAAGAGCTAACTTTCAATTGCATGACTGAACTGGATATCGTGTGAATGTGTATCTGTGTTCATGTTGCTTTGAGCCCTCCCAAAACGTTCACACTTACGAGGCTGGAAGTCCTAAATACGATGTGATTTTAGTAAACAAATAATGGACCAATTTGGCAATTCCTTTCTTTTTTACTTGCTGACAAACACAGGAAGATTTTTAAGCACAAATGCAACAAAATGAAGAGCAAAGCCGTACATTAGGTGTATAGTTGATGCTTTTTCCAATTAATTTATCTCATGCGGCCACATTTAATGATGGGACATGTAGTTTTTGTTGCATAAGCCTGTCACCTCATAACTCAGCTAAACCAGTCTTATTTCCTAGCAAGCGAAATCGTTATTGTCCATTGACAGTACGAAAATGCATACAAACTAAACTGTACAGTCAAAATCCACAAGTACAGTGTAATCATTAACAAAACCAATTCTTTAATCAACACTTGCACAGAAACGGCACTCAACAATTCCAACTGACTTTGAAGAAGTTTTAAATACCAATTAATTTGGTCTTACGTTTACATTTATGCATTTGGCAGATGCTTTTATCCAAAGCGACTAACAGTGCACTTATTACAGGGACAATCCCCCGGAGCAACCTGGAGTTAAGTGCCTTGCTCAAGGACACAATGGTGGTGGCTGTGGGGATCGAACCAGCAACCTTCTGATTACCAGTTATGTGCATATCGCATATCATCTGCACATTGAAGTAAAGAGATGTTTTATTCATACCAGCTAATGGAAGCATAAATACTGTACGTAAAATAAAAACGGCCCCAGTACCGAGCCTTGGGGAACACCGTGCAATATCACATGATGTCTGGAGTTCTGTGTATCCAATGCAACATTGTAGTCTCGGATGCTTAAGTAGGCCCACTACGCCACCACCATTCCGATGTCTTATGCAGCATGTCTCTGACTGATACACTAGTTCTTGTGATTTCACATGGTTTAACCATTAATGACCCTCAGAACGTTGATGTTGCCATATCTGACCCCCTGTTGTGTCTTTTCCGAAAAGTCAGTATGTACCAGCTCTGTGAGTGATAAGACGACTGTCTCTATCTGCTGATATGGCTGTGACTTTCATGGAGCTCATATCATCTCTCCCTCCTCAAACATCCTCCTCCTTAGACACTCTAGTGGACAGCTTTAGTCTCAGGCTGGGAATGTGTTGAATTTGTTGCCCACTAAAAACAAAGACTGTCTCTGGGACCACTAAAGCCCAATGGAGTGATAGCATATACATTTTAAAATTAAGAGGAGACTGCAGGAAATCAGAAGCTATAGATAGACAGCTGAACCCCTCACCTCGAACATCATCTGATCTCTTCACAGGTGAAAAGTGCAATGAGTTTGCCACATTCTTCAGTGATAAAACTATTAGCATAAGACAAAACATAGCTAGTATGAGTCTTTCTGCACACCTACTGCTGTGAACTGCCCAGTCCTAGACTAGTTTATGTCCTACTTAAGCATCCGAGACTACAATGTTGCATTGGATACACAGAACTCCAGATATCGTGTGATATTGCACGGTGTTCCCCAAGGCTCGGTACTGGGCCCGTTTGTATTTTACTTACAGTATTTATGCTTCCATTAGCTGGTATGTATAAAACATATTTTATTCAATGTGCAAATGATATGCAACTCTTCTTGTCACTTGCACCAGACCCCCCAAAAATGTATTTGCACCACACTGGATAACATAGAGAGCATAAATATGTGGATGTCGGAGAACTTTCCGCAACTAAACAAAGATAAGACAGAGGTACTTGTTGTCGGTAAAAAGCCTAGACTATTGCACCTGATCTACAGGAGTCTCCTAGCCTCTGAGGGCCAACAATCACATCATGAATTTAGGAATCGTGTTCGACAGTGAGCTTGCTTTTAATGAACATATTAGCAATGTCAAATGATCACAAGTATATGATTTCCACTCCCCTACCGATAGTAAGAAACTCATTACTGCTAGGAAAAAGGAGGTATAAAGCATTATTTAATGTCTGCAGCAATACTGCATCCTCATTCTGCTGTTAGCTAACTGTTTAGCTGTTTCATCTCACTAAGATCCCTCAAGCTGCAGTGAACACATCAGTATTCCAGCAGTGAAGCAGCCGTTCACAAGCCCCTTAGTGACTCATTGTGAAATTCTATAGAATATGAAACAATTGCAATCAAAGTGCATCTGTATCAACCTGAGCTAACATAAGATGCAGCTTTTTAAAATGATAGTGTTGCAGTATGATAGTCTCAGTCACCATTCACTGTCAGTGCATCGTTATTTGTTCCATACAATGAAAGAGAATGGTGACCGAGGCTGTCATTCTGCCAATAATCTCCTTCTGTGTTCCACGGAAGAAAGTAAGACTTACGGGTTTGTAACGACACGAGGGTGAGCAAAATGATGGCAGAATGTTCATTTTGAAACGAACTGTCCCTTTAAGAACAGGTTTCTTATCCTATTCTCTCTTTCTCTCTCAGTTAGTCTGACTGAGCAGACGTTCAATATGACAAGAACTGACTACGAAAGAGAGGACAGTGTGAAAACTGAGGCTGTAATGGCGCAAAATGGGCAAACGACTGCCACTGTGATCAAGGCCACTGAAACACATCCTCCAGGTACTGAAGCATTCGTTGTTAGAATGACATCTGGTTATCTGTGAACTGAGATGTTATCTGTAGCCTTTGAGATGTGACATGATGCTGAAACTCATGGCCACAATGCTAGGATATATGCCAGGGTATTGCTAAGCAGTTGCTAAGGTGTTTTGAGTGGTTGTTATGCTGCGTCGGAATAAATGTATTTACGAGATGGCAACTCGGAGATTCTGAAGGAACAAGTCGAGTCAAAACTCTTTTTTGTATTAATCAACATTATACCACAAATGCTGTCCATTGAGCTTAAAGGGTTAGTTCACCCAAAAATGAAAATGATCCCATCATTTACTCACCCTCAAGCCATCCTAGGTGTATATGACTTTCTTCTTTCAGCCAAACATGATCGGAGTTATATAAAAAATATCCTGACTCTTCCAAGCTTTATAATGGGAGTGAATGGTACCTGAGATTTTGAACCCCAAAAAAGCATATCATCCATCATAAAAGTAATCCATACAGCTCCAAGGGGGTTAATAAAGGCCCTTAAAATATCTATATTAATAACTTTATAAACTATAATCACTGGCTTCCGGTAACAGCCGTCCGTTCACAGGAAAGTGGAGTTCCGGCGTATGATGTAGGCGTAGCGTAAGCTCCGGTGAGAAGTGAAAAACGTGGAATTGCAGAGGATAGAGCAAAACAAAACGCTGGTCACAAATTAGAAGACAACAACGAGGATTTTTAAAGAAAAATGTGGGAGGATTTCGATCAGTTGCGGAGCTAGGGGGTTGGCCACCCCACTCACAAACTGCTGTTTTAGAAAAAAATTAAGTTTAGCCATTTTTGGCACAATTTAGTTCTTTAGAGGTGAAATCATCTCTGTACAAATGTACAAACTTAACATGTGCACACACCAAGGTCGTAAAAAATGCTGCCCGAACATTTCTGTGCCACCACAGACTGATCTCTTGCCCCAGCCTGGCCACCCCTTTGAAAAACTCCCGGCTCCGCCCATGATTTCGATATAAGAGAAGAGGAGATTGAGTTTTTTGCCCAGCCCTATTTGTTTGAACCGGAGTACACCGATCAGGTGTTCGGGAGACGTGCTGGTGCTCATGCAGGTAATGCCAACAGAGGCTGAGAGTGTTTGCTGCCATGAATGGACGATTGGAACGACTGGATAGACGCACAAACGCACCATTTTAAGACTAATAGAAATCTAAGATATAGCTAAAACAGCTCACATCTTTTCCCTGTTTTCATTTGCTGCAAACAATGCGCGCTTCCGCGTTCGCCACTTCTCACCGGAGCTTACGTTACGCCTACGTCACATGCCGGAACTGGACTCTCTTGTGAACGCGCAGACGGCCGTTAACTGGAAGCCAATGATAATAGTTTATAAAGTTATAAAAATGGATATTTTGCTTCGCTTCAGAAGGCCTTTATTAACCCCCTGGAGCCGTATGGATTACTTTTTTGATGGATGGATTCGTTTTTTTGGGCTTCAAAATCTAAGGTACCATTCACTCCCATTATAAAGCTTGGAAGAGCAGGATATTTTCTTATATAACTCCTATCATGTTTGGCTGAAAGAAGAAAGTCTTATACACCTAGGATGGCTTGAGGGTGAGTAAATTATGGGATAATTAAAATTTTTGGGTGAACACTACCCTTTAGCTTGTACTGATGCCGGAATATTCCCTTAAGTGTTTTGATACTCTAATGAAATCTCTTTCTTTGAACTAAGGTCAGAAATCAATCCTTTGAGGTAAAATTCAACCGAACTTAAACCATCTGCCTAATGAGAAAGGCTGACTCACAGGTTCAGCCTCTGTACCTTCTGTACTCATGCAGAAACAATTACTGATAATCTATACTAATCAATCAACAGCAGAATAAGCGATTTCCAGCCTTCTGGTCAACAATTTGCATATTCTTAGTAAAAAACAAAACTCCATAGTGCAACTCCTTACATTCATGCACAGGTATTTAAGTGATGTGATGTCACGAAAATGTGCCAGTTTCTAGTTTTTAAATAGTCACATGCATGAGAACTGCAACAGGGTCAATGCTGTTTTATCTGTGCCGCATGTGAATGTGTGTCAGGGAGGATGTGTACGACCCATTTACAGCAGCCTACTTCCACATCTCTCCCAGCCAATTCACATAGTGATTGTTTAATATCCGATGCCAGGCCGATGCCAGTTCTGATATTTCTGCAGAGGCTTATGCTACAGAGTTATGCTGCATTCGTCATCATAAACAGTCCCTGTAAAGTTATCACCTTCAGCTTTAGATCATTAGTACACATCTAGATGTTGACAGGATTGAAATATCGGTGTGGTTTGTTGTTTTCTCTGCAGTATAAATACCCTGAGCTGTGTCAAGAGTATAACTTAATTAAGTGCTTCAAAATGAACTTAATAACCTGCTTATGGAGAACATTAGCTTTGTGTTTATTGTTGTTTTGAATATCATCTCCCATGAAAGCACATACTCGAAGACATTATTCAGATTTATTCAGAGGCAGTTCCACCTGTAGAAAGTAGTTTAGAGTTTAGAGATGATCTAAAGTAACAGATGTTAAAAGGAATATTACGGGTTCAATGCAAGTTAAGCGCAAAAGAGACAAAAGAGACAGAAATAAGCACTTGTACCTATTTGTTCTGTTTCAGCTTCTCCAGCTGCAGACTGGCATGAGTCCACAACACTTCCAGACTGCAACCTGGTTGTCAGTGGGATCTGTCAGCCCTCTGACACCTTCAAGAATCGTGCTTCAACTAACAACACTCTGTCGACTCCACCCCCTGTTTCTGAAACCACACCCCCTGGAGTCATAACCCCACCCATTGATGCCCTGACCCCTCCTCTACTGGTCCCTCTGCTCACTGACTGGAACGCCGCCATGGCAACATGGGGCCTGGCATGGGAGTTGCAGGTTTACGGTCTCGGCTCTGTGTTCTCTCTAGTGGCTGTGCTGTCTGCGCTCAGCCTGATGTGTCTGCCGTTGCGTTGGCCCTCTGGCTGTGCCCACTTCAGCCTTCTCCACATCCTCCAACTGCTGACCGGTTCCAGTCGTGCTTTCTGGTTGCTCTACGACCCATACGGCCAAAAAGAGCGCCTCCCGGAGGCCTGGGCACGACTGCTGTACGAGGCCGCCTATCCTTGTCTCACGGCAGCATTTGGATTGCTGTTGCTACTGCTTACCGCGCGCTCTTGCACACAGCTACTGTCCCAAAACACTCTGCAGCGCAGCTCCTGCCTGTTGGCTGCACTTGTGCTGCTGCATGTCGCTGCCGTGATGGTTTCCATAGCGATTCTGCAGTTGTTCCCTACCCTCCAAGTTGTGCCTCTGATACCGCCTGCGACCTTCTTTTTGATGTCCATTCTCTTGTCATTCACGTATCTGCTTTTGTACTTCTGTGCCCGTGCGGATGTCAAGCACATTTACCGGCTAAGCAACAGTTCGCCAGAGCATCCAACATGCCGCGCCAGCCGGTGTCCATTCACAGAGGCACGTATGTGGGAAAGGGCGGCCAGGGCAGGAGTGTTCTCTGCCCTATTTCTTCTAGCATGTGGCGGCCTAAGACTCTATGCCATGCTAAATGCAGGAGGACTAACTGATTCCGCTATCATTGGCCTGATGCCGTGGCCATGGTGGGGTTTTCAGCTCAGCTGCAGAGTGTGTGAAGCGGGCGTGTGTCTCACTCTTGCTCTTGTAATCACTCACCCGCTTCTTTGTTGTGGAATGCCCCTTTCTAATCCTGGTGGCTGCTGCTGGCTCTTCAAAAAGTCACCTACAGAGGGTACCACATCCACAGCCAAACCCTCCATTCTCTCTAGACACTGTGACTGGTCACTACGGCCTGCAGAGGGCATTGTGAGGCGGGAAAGTGAAAGTGTGCCACTCTACACCCTGGTGGAGTTACCACACACTGAATCCGAAGGCTTGGACCTCCACTATCCCAGCAGCCCTCAGCGTGAGCTTTCCACACTGATCACCCAAACAACAAAGCTTGCAAGCTCAGATGGCGACTCCACAGCAGACCTGCGGCCTCCTTCGCCCATTGATCTGCGACGGAGCATTGACGAGGCATTGAACAGCGATGCTTTGTTCCAGCATAGCCTATTTGGATCATCCAGGCTCTCTCTCAGCACTCGTGGGCCTCCAGATGGACAGCCCTGTCGGGGAAACTCCACAGAACCCAACCTGTGCCGCACTGCCTCGTGTGGGGATGTGGACACCAGGACTGAGCCCAAGCGACCCCGGCAATGGGGCACTATAGCAGGGAGACCATCGCTCACTCATGGAGGTCAGGTCTCAGTCTATTGCAGTGGGTTAAACTCGACACAACAGTCTCAGAGCAGTCTTCACGGGGGATCTCACACTGGCCAACAACTCCACAGACGGTACACAACTTTGGGCTCTACTTCTTCCAGAGGGAACCTGGATGTAGAAACGCGTTCTCATGCTGATGAGCTCGCCGTTCAGGCTGAGTTTGTTAATGTTTGCAGGCAGATAGATGCCCTCAGTGTCTGCAGTGATACGATTGACCTATAGGACAAACATTCAACAAATTGTATAGCCGTAAGACGTAAACATTATATGTGTTAACATGACGACTGAACTACTAGGCCTCTGATGTTCACTCTTAATGGATAGAAATACTGTGCAATCTAAAACATCAAACATCGGGGGCTCTATTTTCAGGACCCCGCTAGGCACAACGCAATGCGCAACAACCGTGCGTCTTATGACAATGCAAAGCTCAAGTGGGTGTGGATGGGAGTGTTTGCGGTATCTGTGGGTGCATGTGTACAAACTGTGGGTATATTGTATGCAAATGAAGTGTCGCAAAGCACAATTCTTTCTGAAAAAAAGGTTATTTTGCTAAGATATTTAATAAGATGCCTAATATCGACGCAAAGTCTAAACTCAGTTCCTGTATTTGCAGTTTGGGAATTCCACCAGAAGATGATATCAATGAACATTGGGCGAGAAGCAAAGCTTATTTCAAGCAAGTGAATTACAGGCAAGCAGGACGAGAGCCAACAGTCCCAGAGAGTCCAATAGAGAGCATACAACACATAGGCACAGTCCTACATACATGCCTCTGTGAATGGACATCGGCTGGTGTGGCACGCTGGGCGCTCTGGCGAATTCTCGCTTAGCCGGTAGTAGGGAATGCATTGCATACAGCCCATTTACACCACCAAATTATTACGAATGGGCTGTCTTCATCTATATCAATGTTGTTTGACAGAAAATGGAATATAAGAGGACACCGATGGTGCAAGAACCAAAGAACCACCTCAGAATTAAATTCCACTTGACCCAGCCCATTAGCGCTTTGCGTACACGGTTCGCCAACCCAATCAAAACTTCATGGCCATGCCCACTGACTTTGCACAGATGTTGTCTAGCATAGTGCTGCGCTTAAGGTATAGCACTCTTAAAATTGGGCCCCTAAAGTAATATTCTTGTGCTCAAAATATACCACATAACTTTGGGTGGCATTTGGTTTAAAAGCACATAACAATTATTCGAGAAAAAAAACTGAAAAAGAGACTACATAGGGATTTTTTATGCATCTTTCAGCAATAAAGCTAGCACTTATGAACATTGTTTTATAAAGAGAAGTTGGTTTTGTTTTGGTTTTGAATAGTTTGTTATAGCATGCTTCTCCTAATCCAACATGAACACACGGGAAGTCGGCATGCTGTTTCTGAAAGTTGCGGTACTCTAGGATCGGCAACAGAATGCCGACACGCTGACATCTCCCATCGGATATATTTGGAACGGCTCAACAACCATTACTTTCCCTCATGGCTCGACTGGTAACACGTTGCACCAGTTGCATGGGAGACTACAGTTCAATCCCCAATCAAACGAGGAAGTAATCACGATTGTATAAACAATCATGAGCATGATTAGGATGTTGCATTTTAATCCTTAACATTGCATTTTGTCTTTACTAATTGTTAAGGTTAGATTTGTGTTTTGGTTGGGGGGTATATTAAATAAAAATAAGCATTTTTCTTCACTGTTTTACACCCTGTTCAGCTGATTCTGGCGACCTCTCCTGGACATAAATGGATGTCACACTTGTTTATATGCTCTGAAACACTTACCGCTTTAGCCTCTGGGGGCAGTGTTTTCAAATTCGGCCAACGTATACCGATTTCGGCTAATAAAAAAAATCGGCACACACTCGCCGATTTTTATGTGAGCTCAGACTGCCTAAACACACAGGCGCCCAAACCCACTCCAATTTATGGGAGACAAGTCTATAGCAAAATAGTGCATTTGTACTGATATTTGAGTGCAACTCATTATCTATAGTTTTCTTTAATTGACATCATCACCAAAACAATTCTTGATTGAAATATTGTCAATCTTCCACTGCCAAATTCACATACACTTCATACAGCAGTGGTCAAGAGATGACCCAACACAGTACCAAAATTGTCGCCATCATAAAATCACACAAAAGTAAATGTCTTAATGCCGTTGCAATGTTCAGTAAAAGCAAACACGTTATTAAAATATATTTTACCTTGAGTAGCTTTGTTCATTTTCAAGGTTTTCAAGGATCTGCTTTGATATTCAAGTGACAGATGGATATTTTGAAAATACTGTACAGTGTTTGTCAACAACAAAACTTATTGGAAGTGTTAAAAGTTAATAAACCAGTTTGCTCTGCCATTGTAAGGGCTAACATACAGTCAGCTGGTCATTATCGAAAATGATTACAAAGGTCTCTGGAACACTCAATTCTGATTGCTCAATGGCGCCATCTAGCGGTCAGATATTTCTGAGTAACAACCGCACATCCAGGGATTAATCTGGGTATTGAAAGCCATCTTTCCAACTTCTCAGATCACGGTGCGATCTCTATATGAGAACTAATAAAATAACTTCAAATCAATATTTCATGTCTATTTATGCATTTGAATATGAAATATGACATTTAACACACTTTATTTGCTATGGAGGCAGATGGATTTATCAATAAATCCAAGTCCAGATGTAAATTTCATTTTACACTGAATTCCCTTTATATTCTTTATATTATTTAATGCCAATATTAAACATATTACAGTATTACGAACATGTGTGTGTGTGTGTGTGTGTGTGTGTGTGTGTGTGTGTGTGTGTGTGTGTGTGTGTGTGTGTGTGTGTGTGCCAATTCTTATCCACCTCTTCGTTGTGCTTTCTTACCCTGATTCTGTGGCCTTCCTCCAGTTGCATCAGGGCTGGACTGGTAATCTGGTATACCGGTCATTTACCCACCGGCCCGTTCGGTTCTCCCACTGGCTAGTCCACCCCTGATCGGCCCCAAAGTGTGTCGGCCCACCGGGAAAATGCCTGTTGTGCCAGATTGCCAGTCCAGCCCTGAGCATTGTGTGTACGTTTTATTCTTTTGCTAGCCTGTTGGTTGATGTTGATGTCAGGTCGATCTGGGCCAAGTTATTATGCCTGTAGTTTCTCCACCAAAGTTCTCCTCTCAAATGGATTTTGCTGAAGAGATCTTATTGAATTTGGGGGCAGACTGGGTCCGCTGCGAAACGGGCCAAATGTGCCGCGATAAGCTAAAATGAGCAGCCGCGTTATGCAGAACAGACCACAAAACGGCACCGCAATATGCTAAAAAGGACCCCCCGCTCAACAATCCAAGGCCAATTTCTCTTCCCAGACCAGCCCTGACCGTGACCAACCATTTTTGGGTATTTTGGGCTTTTCCCATTCAAGTAGATAGGAGCTGCTTGTTCACATAGAAAATAGCTGCCCAAGAACGATCCAAAGATGTCCGTCCAGTGACCTGACTTGGTGTCGCTGTCCTTTACTGCATATCGCGGCGGCCCATTACAGCTTATCGCCTTCCGGAAAAAAATCCCTGTTCCCCCTATGTCCAACCCTAATTGTGAGCATCTAAACTACGGTACATTTTCATCGCCTCTCTCGTGTAGACGCTCAGTATCAACAAAACGTCTGGAACAGTCACTTCAGGTAAACGTTTGACGTTATTTGAGGAAAATGCAAGAGCATGAAAAGTCTTGACAGCTTATGCCATTACCATCTTTATTATTGCAGATCTTTAACAGTTGACAGTTTTTGCTTCCTGTACAGCAGGAGCTCATCACAAGGACAGACAGAGCATCAGCAAACAGCTTTCACAACACTGTCTGGAGATTACAGCATGTTCAATTTGAGTTAGTTCACTTAAAAATAAAATTGCACTCATCATTTACTCACCCTCATGCCGTCCCAGATGTGCATGTCGTTCTTTCTTCTGCTGGTCCATGCAACGCAAGTGAATGGTGACCAAAGCTACAAAAAGCACATAAAGGCAGCATAGAAGTAATTCAGACATTTTTTCCATACTCTGTTTAATCCGTCTTCTAAAGCAAGCCAATCAGTTTTGGGTGAGAACAGACCAAAACAGAACTCATATTCACTGCTCGTCGTGCCATTGCAGTCTCAAGCTCGATTACACTTCCTAGTGCTTGACGCACGCACAGTCCAACTGGAACGCTTCTGAAGACATCAATAACCACTGGAGGCGTATGCATCACTTTTATGCTGCCTTTATGTGCTTTTTGTAGCTTTGGTCACCATTCACTTGCATTGCATGGACCAACAGAAGAACGAACATCATGCACATCTGGGACGGCATGAGGGTGAGTAAATGATGAGTGCATTTTTATTTTTAAGTGAACTAACTCAAATTGAAAAGCCAACATAAGAGATAAAATAAATAGCTAAAATTCAACATGTATGAATATAATCTCTCCACGGCAACATTTACTTTCTCAGAAGGAAGCCTGAACATATAACTGAAACAAATCATGCAAATCGAAACTGTTGTCAGTCGTACCCTCAGCTCTGTTATTACAAATCAGACATGGTTGGGATCGGCATTATTTAGAATCAACAGCAGAAGAAGAAGAGATAATTGGGGAGGACTGATCACTTTTAGCCGTTGTGTTTCATGACAGCTGGTGATGGGACATTGGGTTCGGTTCTCATCTGCCCCTTGCCGTCTGGCTCAGTATACCCGCTTCTCATAACTGCCGGGAACAGAAAAGGACATAAATCAAACGTCACGATACACGTTATCAACATGCATGGATTACATTGGACAGAAGAGTTCAAACTGGTCTGGTTCACCTTCCCAATTTACCTAATATGCACTGGTTACTATTGGGAGAATTATTAAATACGGTACCATCTGGATTAACCGTGCATTCTCAATAGAACTGTGTAACTCAGCCAATACACGTAAGCTATGTACTTCTTACTCAATAATTACATTGTTGTTTGTGCAAATGTATGGAAAGCCTATTTAACTTTAAATGCTCCCAGCATTACTTCTTGTAGTTGAATTTTTACTAGTAATAGTTCACTTTGAGGACCCTACAAGAACTTCCATTTTTTACTAGTAAGAATACTAATTACAGAGCTCTCAATTTGCATTTTACTAGTACGAATGGAACTGCATAACTCCTCTACAACCAAACATGTATTTAATGTGTTTTTTACCAAGTAAAAATACAAGTATAGAGCTATGGAAGTAAAAAATGTCTCAATGGAAACATATGATAAGTAAATATTCAATTATATAGCTTTATTAATACTAGTAAAATTACAATTGAAGAGCTCTAAAACCCAGATTGAAAATGTAATTGTGAGTTTTTACAAGTAAATTAAAGTAACGTGGTGAAATTTAAAGACAATTTGGCCTTCCATATTCAAACACGTAATTGTGAATTTTTACAAGTAAATTAAAGTAACATGGTGAAATTTAAAGACAATTTGGCCTTCCATATTCAAACACGCAATTGTGAATTTTTACAAGTAAATTAAAGAGGTGAAATTTAAAGACAATTTGGCCTTCCATATTCAAACACGCAATTGTGAATTTTTACAAGTAAATTAAAGAGGTGAAATTTAAAGACAATTTGGCCTTCCATATTCAAATACATAATTTTAAATTTTTACAAGAAAATTAAAGCGGTGAAATTTAAAGACAATTTGGCCTTCCATATTCAAACACGTAATTGTGAATTTTTACAAGTAAATTAAAGTAACGTGGAGAAATTTAAAGACAATTTGGCCTTCCATATTCAAACATGCAATTGTGAATTTTTACGAGTAAATTAAAGTAAAGTGGAGAAATTTAAAGACAATTTGGCCTTCCATATTCAAATACATGCAATTGTAAATTTTTACAAGAAATTAAAGTGAAATTTAAAGATAATTTGACGTAATTAAAGTAATGTGAAATTTAAAGACAATTTGGCCTTCCATATTCAAACACGTAATTGTGAATTTTTACGAGTAAATTAAAGTAACGTGGTGAAATTTAAAGACAATTTAGCCTTCCATATTCAAACATGCAATTGTGAATTTTTACAAGTAAATTAAAGTAACGTGGTGAAATTTAAAGACAATTTGGCCTTCCATATTCAAACATGCAATTGTGAATTTTTACGAGTAAATTAAAGTAACGTGGTGAAATTTAAAGACAATTTGGCCTTCCATATTCAAAAATGCAATTGTGAATTTTTACAAGTAAATTAAAGTAACGTGGTGAAATTTAAAGACAATTTGGCCTTCCATATTCAAACACGTAATTGTGAATTTTTACAAGTAAATTAAAGTAACGCGGTGAAATTTAAAGACAATTTGGTTTGATAAGGTTATTGTACGACACACTACATGAGGACTGTGTACTTACATGGCAAAAAAGAAAATCTACGATGACAGCGTAAGAGAAAGGAAGATAAGACAGTTACACATGTAAACACTTCTTCATGACAGCGTATGAGGGAACGGATCAGGGCTGTCTGGGATTGCTAATCATGTTTATTTTAAAGCCATTCTGTTGCGGGCAGTAAGCGACATGAACATGACAGGTGGGGGTGGTTAAATCATAAGTGGGCGGAGACTTACGAATGCAGTCCCTGAACTCCACCCTCAACCTGAGCAGACACGGTCCTCTTCTCGAACTTCAGCTCTCCGGAGTACATCATCGATCTAGATAATGCAGGTGAGATTATACACATGCAAACACGGATCAACACCGACAGATTCAAGCATATTAACGGTCTCTTGAAATTATTTGACTTCATTTTATAAAATAAAGTCGTTGAACAGGTTTTATATTAAACTATTATTTATATCGTCAAGCCGGTTCTCGCCTCCTCCTTTCCCTTTAATCCCTTTACACTGGTGCCGAAATCTGGGAAGGGAGTGGAGTCCTCGCCACTACCATCTACCGCAACGGAGCAGCCGCGGCCGTCTGCCGGAGGATGGAGGAGCCCCGCGTCCTGGAAGCGGAGGAGCGGCCGGCGACCGCGAGTGGAGGAGGAGCTCCCAACCAAACGCCTGGAGCGGTTACCGCTGCCAGGGGCGGGGGAGACCCCTACCGTCCACCAAAAACGCGGCGGGACGTTCCGTCCGCCAGGGGCCGGAGAACTGCCTCTGATCCGCCCAGGGAGTCGCGGCTGTCGTCCGTTAGCGGGTGGAGGAGTGGCCTTTTTTATGTCCCCTCCCTCATCCAGGTAGACGGGCATGATCTGCCGGCAGGTGAAGAAACACTCATATATGGCCTCCGAGCTAACAGACATGGACTCAAAGCCACAAAACTCATGTGTCGTTTAAAGTTGTTCAACTTCACAAGTTCGTCCGATGTCTGAGGCAAAGTCACACTCTTACCGCAGAACAGACAGGCTTTTGGCACCAATATCCTGGCAGCCATGTTGAACTCCAGCGATGAGGTACGGGGCAAACTTGTGTATCGAGCCTTTATCGTGAACGGAGCCAGAGACTCCCTGAGCGACCTTCACCTTATCGCTTTCACTGTAAAACACAGCCTGCAGTTGCATGCAATGTAAAGGATGTATGTATGCTGGTTAAAATAGTCCAGCCTCACAAGACAAGCATTACATTATTAGTCAATGTATAAACATCTTAATGTACACGTGCATTCATGCGGAAGAGCATTTACCTGAAGTAACGTTTCTGCCTGCTGTTGTTTTTCTCCACAGCATCCAAAGAGCCCATGCCACGATACTTCTTTAGTCGAACACCATCCGAGAAAAAGTACTCACCTGGTGCTTCAGTGGTTGCTGCTAGCAATGATCCCATCATCACTAAAACAACACAGGCAGAAGGGCACAGTCGGGCACAGTCGGGCACAGTCGGTCAAGTGTAGGCAAACTAATTCCATGAATAAAGATGATTGTTCAGGTAAATCACCTGTGGACGCTCCCAGCGCAAGGGCTTTAACCACGTGCCCAACTGTTTGGATTCCTCCGTCTGCAATTACTGGCACCCCGAAACGGCGGGCGTATTCAGCCACCTTATACACAGAGGTGCCCTGCGGTCTCCCACACGCCATCACTAATGATACACACAATTTACACACACGTGTGCTTGATACATAATGTGTAACAGGCTTTTATCAACATCAATAATTAGGTTAAAATATACGTTTCTTCTAATTCAGGCTGAGCACTGTGGACTTCATAGAAAATGTATATAATATAATAATATATAAAATAACTGAATTAGTGGAAATGATGCTGATGGAAAATACATTTAAATGTTTTAAATAAAACGGTTGAAGGCTAATTTCCTGGCTAACATTATATTTACCCTAATTACACAAGATTACATTTAGTTTTTCATATACATACGGCATGTATAGTATACATATATGTTGTTTTGTTATAAAATATACAAATATATATACATATATGTATGTATAGTGTTTTATATATATATATATATATAAATAAACATATATGCAATGGTATCATCAGTGGAGCGGTTGTTGCGGTAGGCATACTGCAATGGGTCCAGTGAGGCGGGCAGCACAGAGCAGATGTAATCTCTGATTAGCCTCTCAAAGCATTTGCTGATGATGGGGGTCAGAGCAACAGGACGCCAGTCATTTAAGCAAGTGATTTTGGCTTGCTTTGGTACAGGCACAATGGTTGATGTTTTGAAGCATGTGAGGACTACAGACAGGGAGAGGGACAGATTGAAAATGTCCGTAAAAACACCAGCCAGTTGGTTCGCGCACACTCTGATGACACGGCCCGGAATGCCGTCTGGACCCGCGGCTTTACGGATGTTCACCCGTCGGAAGGATCGGGTTACATCCGCAACAGAGACGGAGAGTGAACCAACCTCTGTAGCATCAGCCGCGAGTGCTCTCTCCGCGAGGGCGGTGTTATTGTCCTTGAAACGAGCATAAAATGAATTAAGCTAATTCGGGAGAGAAACGGCGGTGTTCACGGCGGAGTCTTTATTCCCTTTGTAGTCCGTGATTGTGTTAATTCCCTGCCACATACTTCTAGAGTCGGTGGTATGTTTATATACACACACACACTCTAAACATATTGTATATATATAAATATATATAAGTCCTGGTAAACAGTTTCCAAGTCAGTTTTAATTGGACCTTCTTATAACAAATATAGATGAATAAATAGATCAAATGTCCTGTTCATTTGAATAAAAATCAACCCCTGGGATAATTCCTGAAACTAAAGACCCATATAAGAATATATATAGAGAGTGTGTATCTTCATTTCATTGTGTT
This sequence comes from Xyrauchen texanus, assembly GCF_025860055.1. Taxonomy (NCBI): domain Eukaryota; kingdom Metazoa; phylum Chordata; class Actinopteri; order Cypriniformes; family Catostomidae; genus Xyrauchen; species Xyrauchen texanus. The sequence continues at coordinate 39,853,805 of NC_068304.1, read as the reverse complement.
TTACAATCATTAATGACACTGTGCAAATATTCCTGCACTCGCTCAGTCAGTGTGAGGTTATAAGAGCTGCATGCATAATAATTATAAAATAATTACCAACATTGTTCTAAATTATTTTCGACAAAGCATAGATAAAGTGTTTCCCATCACTAACCTAGTGTTCTCACTGACTTGTATTGTTCTTAAATTAAAATAATTAGAATTACTACAGACCTCACCCGACCCGAATATTACACTTTATTTTAAGAAACTATTTGAGACATTATTTAGTCTTTATATGTACACTTTTGTCTTTTAAGGGGTCTATTTATAGTTTTTTATAATTATTATAAAATTTATATAAATATTATAATAGTATACATTCATAAATATTATAAATACAAATATTAAACATATTACAAAATATTTTTACATTCATTTATTTGCTTGATTTTTGGTGCATTTGTTTGTTTTTGCTGTAATTTTGTCCCCAATCGTGCACACACGCACCTTCCTGTGTGATGCAGGTGGACCCGCAGCCCATGCCCACTCTTATAGCATCGACACCTGCATCTATAAGATTCTTGGCCTGAGCAGCGGTCACCACTGGAGGAGAGAATAAAACAGCGTTCCTTGATTTTAGCATTAAACACAGCTGCTGGAGTTGAGAAGGGAAGCAATCTGCAGCATATACAGAGAAGAAACTCTCACCGTTTCCTCCCACCACTTGTAGTTCTGGGTATTTCTGTTTGATGTAGTTGATCATACGGATATGAAACACAGAGTTCCCCTGAGAAGAGTCCTGAGACAGAAACATCAGTCAGTTAAAAGCGAATGATCAAACCTTCTCAAGGAGCTTCAAGCTGCTATGTAAAGTCGAGGTGCTTCAGACTTTCAGAAATCCTAATTATGATGGCATGTACATTCGAGTGATTTGGGTTTGAGCAATTTCATATTTCACTCTCTCTTACACACTCTAGTTTAGCGTTTCTTGCTACCACAGGGAATGATACGGTATACGGTGCTACGGTGTTCAAGTCTCTTAAAGATACCAGTCCTGCCCAAAAACACCTGCCAGACTTGATTAGCTGGTTCAGGACTGTTTGATTACCAAAAGAGTGAGGATACCCCCTGACAATCAATGGGATTGGCTTTCAACTACACCCAATATGTTGTCAGTGTAATGGGCGTAGCATTTCTCTTCCAGAACGACAATGCCCCAAAGGTCCAAGGAACGATTTCATGAGGAAATCAAGCTGTAGATTCAAAAGAATCGGCTCATAAAGAGTCATTTGTTTGGGAATTGGACTACACTGGTCTTTCTGTATGTCTCATGCTATAGATTCAAAAGAATCGGCTCATAAAGAGTCATTTGTTTAGGAATCGGACTACACTGGTCACCATGTGTGTTTCAAGCTGTAGATTCAAAAGAATCGGCTCATAAGAGTCATTTGTTTGGGAATCGGACTACACTGGTCACCATGTGTGTTTCAAGCTGTAGATTCAAAAGAATCGGCTCATAAGAGTCATTTGTTTGGGAATCGGACTACACTGGTCACCATGTGTGTTTCATGCTGTAGATTCAAAAGAATCGGCTCATAAGAGTCATTTGTTTAGGAATCGGACTACACTGGTCTTTCTGTATGTCTCATGCTATAGATTCAAAGAATCGGCTCATAAGAGTCATTTGTTTAGGAATTGGACTGCACTGGTCACCATGTGTGTTTCAAGCTGTAGATTCAAAAGAATCGGCTCATAAGAGTCATTTGTTTAGGAATCGGACTACACTGGTCTTTCTGTATGTCTCATGCTATAGATTCAAAGAATCGGCTCATAAGAGTCATTTGTTTAGGAATTGGACTGCACTGGTCACCATGTGTGTTTCAAGCTGTAGATTCAAAAGAATCGGCTCATAAGAGTCATTTGTTTAGGAATCGGACTACACTGGTCTTTCTGTATGTCTCATGCTATAGATTCAAAGAATCGGCTCATAAGAGTCATTTGTTTAGGAATTGGACTGCACTGGTCACCATGTGTGTTTCAATCTGTAGATTCAAAAGAATCGGCTCATAAGAGTCATTTGTTTGGGAATCGGACTACACTGGTCACCATGTGTGTTTCAAGCTGTAGATTCAAAAGAATCGGCTCATAAGAGTCATTTGTTTAGGAATCGGACTACACTGGTCTTTCTGTATGTCTCATGCTATAGATTCAAAGAATCGGCTCATAAGAGTCATTTGTTTAGGAATTGGACTGCACTGGTCACCATGTGTGTTTCAAGCTGTAGATTCAAAAGAATCGGCTCATAAGAGTCATTTGTTTAGGAATCGGACTACACTGGTCTTTCTGTATGTCTCAAGCTATAGATTCAAAGAATCGGCTCATAAGAGTCATTTGTTTAGGAATTGGACTGCACTGGTCACCATGTGTGTTTCAAGCTGTAGATTCAAAAGAATCGGCTCATAAGAGTCATTTGTTTAGGAATCGGACTACACTGGTCTTTCTGTATGTCTCATGCTATAGATTCAAAGAATCGGCTCATAAGAGTCATTTGTTTAGGAATTGGACTGCACTGATCACCATGTGTGTTTCAAGCTGTAGATTCAAAAGAATCGGCTCATAAGAGTCATTTGTTTAGGAATCGGACTACACTGGTCTTTCTGTATGTCTCAAGCTATAGATTCAAAAGAACCGGTTCATAAGAGTCATTTGTTTGGGAATCGGACTACACTGGTCACCATGTGTGTTTCAATCTGTAGATTCAAAAGAATCGGCTCATAAGAGTCATTTGTTTGGGAATCGGACTACACTGGTCACCATGTGTGTTTCAAGCTGTAGATTCAAAAGAATCGGCTCATAAGAGTCATTTGTTTGGGAATCGGACTACACTGGTCACCATGTGTGTTTCAAGCTGTAGATTCAAAAGAATCGGCTCATAAGAGTCATTTGTTTAGGAATCGGACTACACTGGTCTTTCTGTATGTCTCATGCTATAGATTCAAAGAATCGGCTCATAAGAGTCATTTGTTTAGGAATTGACTGCACTGGTCACCATGTGTGTTTCAAGCTGTAGATTCAAAAGAATCGGCTCATAAGAGTCATTTGTTTAGGAATCGGACTACACTGGTCTTTCTGTATGTCTCATGCTATAGATTCAAAGAATCGGCTCATAAGAGTCATTTGTTTAGGAATTGGACTGCACTGGTCACCATGTGTGTTTCAAGCTGTAGATTCAAAAGAATCGGCTCATAAGAGTCATTTGTTTAGGAATCGGACTACACTGGTCTTTCTGTATGTCTCATGCTATAGATTCAAAGAATCGGCTCATAAGAGTCATTTGTTTAGGAATTGGACTGCACTGGTCACCATGTGTGTTTCAAGCTGTAGATTCAAAAGAATCGGCTCATAAGAGTCATTTGTTTAGGAATCGGACTACACTGGTCTTTCTGTATGTCTCAAGCTATAGATTCAAAAGAACCGGTTCATAAGAGTCATTTGTTTGGGAATCGGACTACACTGGTCACCATGTGTGTTTCAAGCTGTAGATTCAAAAGAATCGGCTCATAAGAGTCATTTGTTTAGGAATCGGACTACACTGGTCACCATGTGTGTTTCAAGCTGTAGATTCAAAAAAATCGGCTCATAAGAGTCATTTGTTTAGGAATCGGACTACACTGGTCTTTCTGTATGTCTCAAGCTATAGATTCAAAAGAACCGGTTCATAAGAGTCATTTGTTTGGGAATCGGACTACACTGGTCGGCATATATGTTTCAAGCTGTAGATTCAAAAGAACCGGTTCATAAGAGTCATTCGTTTAGGAATCGGACTACAGCGGTTGCGCTCTATGTTTCATGCTACAGAAAGATAAACCAGAAGTGTGAAGAGAGGACAAACACTTATTAATGCCAATAGTTTAAATATGGGTGTGGTGTTTGGGTGAACACATGCTTTTGGCCATGTACTGTACACTGTGCACGCTCAGCACTCCAGTTTCACTTTATTTTCACATTTGCATCATTTCAAATATTTTTTCCTTACAGGTTACCACATAACAACGACAGAGATCCACGTATTCCCTTTAGGACCTACCAGAACAATCACGTCCACTCCGGCCTGCATGAGCAGATCTAGCCGGTACTTGTCGTCCTCTTGGGTACCGATCGCAGCGCCACACAGCAGCTGTTTGCGAGAGTCTTTGGAGGCTAGAGGATAGTCTCGGTTCTTCTTCAAATCAGTACGAGCTATTATAGCAACAAGCTCGTCACTGTCATTCACGATAGGCAGTTTGCCTTTTTTCCCGCGCTGCAGAATGTCATTTGCTTCCTTTAATGTAACACCTGCTGGTGCCACCACTAAATCTTCTCTTTTTGTCATTGCCTGGAGGATTGAAAGACTCATTTATATTATTATGACTATTGAAAGACACCATTGCAGAGTTAAACATCACAAACCTCCTCCAGTGGCCGATCGTAATCTTTCTCTGACAGGAAGTCGATGTCTCGTGACGTAACGATGCCCATCAGCTTGCTGCCCATCTTGCCGGTTTCGGTAACGGGGATGCCGGAGAAACCGTGCCGTACCTTCGCTTCAAACACATCGCCGACCGTGTGTCGTGGACTCATCACTACGGGATCCGTGATGAAGCCCTGCTCGAATTTCTGCCGGTATTACACAAACGCAGAACATCAGTACGACACGTTCAGTTATTGTTATAATTAAATCTTTACTTGTTACATTATGATTCTGTTTTAATAACTTTAATCATTATGATTTCACATTATATTACATTATAATTTATACTCAATTATAGCAATATAACGTATATAATAAATATATATTAATACATTTTTATTAGTAAAATAAATACTAGTACATTATTTAATCGTTGTTCTGATTATATATTTACTTGTAACATAATATATTACATTATAATTTATAATTTATATATAGAAAAAATTATACTAATACTTTTTTTTTGTAAAATAAATACTAAATTAGATGATATATATTTAATAATTTATATAAGTAAATCTTATAACATTATGATTTTACTACATGAATAATTATGATTTCACATTGTATTACATTATAATTTATACTTAATGTATAATTTATTATAGATACATATAATTTATATTAAATAATATTTTTTAGAAATTATATATATATATATATATATATCACACACACACACACACACATATATATTAAATTAATAATAAAAAAATAAATATAAATTATATACAGTATATACATATATTAAATTAATAATAAAAAAATAATATTATTTTATTAAAGTTAAACTTTAAAATGTATACGTTTAATATATGAAATGTCGATCATGTGACTAACCTTGACTTTCCGAACTTCATTGGCCTGGAACTCGGGTGTGCAGTTATGATGAATGAGTCCAATTCCGCCCATGAGCTACAGGAGAAACCAGTTATCCCAATGGTGCTGCTGCGTCTGTACATGCATGTGTGTGTTTGTGCGAGTGTGTTTTACTTACAGCCATAGCGATGGCCATGGACGATTCTGTGACCGTGTCCATGGGAGATGAAATGAGCGGTGTCTTTAGGGTTATCTTCCGGGTCAGTGCAGAGGTCAAATCCTGTGACATCATAATGCACTGATTTTAATAACTGTCCTACACATGCTATCACCCCTAGAGTCACGAGTTAGAATCCAGGGCGTTCTGAGTGACTCCAGTCAGGTCTCCTTAGCAACCAAATTGGCCCGGTTGCTAGGGAGGGTAGAGTCACATGGGATAACCTCCTCGTGGTCACTATAATGTGGTTTGTTCTCGGTGGGGCGTGTGGCGAGTTGTACGTGGATGCCGCGGAGAATAGCGTGAAGCCTCCACACGCACTACGTCTCCACGGCAACGTTCTCAACAAGCCACGTGATAAGATGCGCGGATTGACGGTCTCAGACATGGAGGCAACTGAGATTCATCCTCCATTCCAACATTTCTAGCTGCCTTTATATTTTAGGAAGGGGTTCCCTGCAAGGAGATCGTCAAATTTGGGGGACCTCGTATCAAAAAGTTTGAAAACCCCTGATATAATCATTAAAACCATCCACAGCACATTTCTGGAGGAGCGTCCCTGCAAGGTTCTGGGAAAGAGAGTTTATGGTAGAACAAATCAAACTTAGAGATTTATTAGTATTTGGTGTTCGTGTCGTCTCCTCGTCTCTCTCACATACACACACCTGAGCTTTACCGCCAGTGACATCATGCCCAGATCACATGGGAACATGTGGACGTCCAGAGAATCCCTTTATAGTAACTCATAATCTCTGCCACTACACAAGTGCAATTGACGTCTGTATCAGCTTGTCTTGTTCAACTCTACTGAATGTTTGTACTCACCACTTCATCAGATGTGAAGTCAATGAAGCCAGGCAGAATCAGGAAATCACTGACGGAGGAAGGACAGATGGCAAAGATAAGCAACAGTGACCATTAAATAAACAGTTTATAAATCAGAACATTATCAAAATTACAGAACACACACACACACACACACACTCAAAAACATGCACACAAACACACACACACTCACATGCACACACACACACACACTCAAAAACATGCACACAAACACACACACACTCACATGCACACACACACACACACACTCAAAAACATGCACACAAACACACACACACACACTCACATGCACACACACTCACTCAAAAACACGCACACACACAAACAAACAAACATGCACACACACACACACACACACACACACACACACACACACACACACACACATCACATCTCACATGCACGGACACACTCACATGCACACACATCAACATACTATGCTCATAAACATGCACATCACTCACACACACACACACACTCACTCACGCACACACACTATCATCATCACACACACACACACACACTCACACTCACTCAAAAACATGCACACAAACGCACACACAAACACACTCACACAAAAACACACACACACACACGCACACACACACTCACTCAAAAACATGCGCACACACGCGCACACACACACAAACACTCACTCACTCAAAAACATGCGCAAACACACACACACACACACAAACACTCACTCACTCAAAAACATGCGCACACACACACACACACACACACACACACAAACACTCACTCACTCAAAAACATGCACACGCACACACACACACACACACACACACACACACAAAAACATGCACACACACACTCACAAACACACACACAAACATGTACACACACTCACTCAAAAACACGAACGCACACACACACACACACACTCAAAAACACACACTCACATGCACACACACTCACTCAAAAACACGCACACACACAAACAAACACACACACTCACACTCACTCAAAAACATGCACACAAACACACTCACAAAAACACACACACACACACACACACACACACACACACACTCACAAAAACATGCACACACACTCACAAACACACACATGTACACACACTCACTCAAAAACACGAACGCACACACACACACACACACTCACTCAAAAACACGCACACACACAAACAAACACACACGCACACACACACACAAAAACATGCACACAAACACACTCACACAAAAACACAAAAACACACACACACACACACTCACTCAAAAACATGCGCACACACGGGCACACACACACACACACACACACACTCACTCAAAAACACGCACACACACAAACAAACACACGCACACACTCACACAAAAACATGCACAAACACACTCACAAAAACACAAATCACACACACACACACACACACACACACGCACACTCAAACACGCACGCACACACACACACACTCACTCAAAAACATGCGCACACACGCGCACACACTCAAACATGTACACACACAAACATGTACACACAAACATGTGCACACACACACACACACACACACACTCAAAAACACGCACACGCACACACACACAAACAAACACGCGCACACACACAAACGCACACAAATATCTCTATGAAAACAAACAACAGATTTTGCAGCTTCAGTGTTGAACACGCTCGTAAAAAGCATAAAACAACCGTTTTTTAAATATCAGACTGGTATGATTTGTATGATTTTTGGTTGTGTAGTCCGAATCCCGAACAAGTAACTCATCAATATTTCAGCTCTGTTGGTGCTCACAATGCAAGTGAATGGTGAGCAGAACTTTGATGCTCCAAAAAGCACATAAAGGCAGCATAAAAGTCATCCATACGACTGCAGTGGTTTAACCGTGTCTTCTGAGGCGACCCAATCGGTTTTGTGTGAGAATAGACCAAAATATAACTCCCTTTTCATTACAGATCATGACATCAGCGGTCTCTTTGGTGATCTCACAAAACTAACAGGATCACTTCAGAAGACACGGTTAAACCACTGCAGTCGTATTACGTTTATGCTGCCTTTATGTGCTTTTTGGAGCTTCAAAGTTCTGCTCACCATTCACTTGCATTGTACAGACCGACAGAGCTGAAATATTCCTCTAAAAATTTAAATGTACAGTGAGATGATGACACGTGCACTCTAGCTTTTGCATTGTCCCATGTGCTGGGACTGAGCGCATGAGCTCCCCGTTGCTATGGAGACGACAGAGGGTTGCCATGGAGCTGAGAGCCGCCTCATTGATAGATGTCCAGAAAAATGCGTACCTAGACAAGTGTGTGCGTTTCAGGGTGAAAGTGCACATGATTGGACCTGCTTTGAAATGACAATGTCCAGTCGGACCATTTGATGTGTGACGTGAGTCTATATGTCTAATTAACAAGGCAGCTGTCCAGAAAGGTTCTCTGTGCGCGTGATTGCAATCTTTCAGACTTACTTGTATGTAAGACCATCTCCAGTGGCAAAGAGCTGTTGGGCGGTGAGTCCATCCACAGGAACATAACCAGTTCCCCCACTGATCAGGTAATCAGCCATGCTGCCACCATCCAAACATGGAACGACAGAGAGACCATGATCAGTTGTGCTGTCACTTTAAATATAAGTGCTTTCCTATAGTTAGGCAACTGTGTCCGTAATCTTTGCAAGGCCAAATCATACACAAAACATATGCAGAAGTATTGCACATTGTTTAAAAGCAACAAAGTATTAAACACATAATTACTTATAACATTAAACACTAAAAGGCTGAATTTTGAATTTGAACATGCATGTGATACTTCATCTTAAACAGCATTTTGCTCATTCTTTTATAATTATAATATTATTATTACTTTATAACCTCAACTTGTAAACGTGTAAATGTATATGCAATTAATTAAGGGGGGGGGGGACGCAGAGCAATATTTTTTTTATTTGTCATATAAAACTCAATAAATCAGATGCAGAACACACACACGCGCGCGCACGCACACGCACACACACACATAAATGAAGGAGTGAGACATGCACACACACACACACACGCACGCGCACGCACACACTGTGGAGGTTAGAACGTTTGTATTAGGTTGTCAACAATGGTTCCTAACGATTCTGGGAACCTTTCTACAACCATAATGCAACATTACATCCATAATCAGTACAAGCATACAGTACACATAAATAAAATGTAGCCATATAATATTCAGCTCCATATTAAATATAGCCAAATATACTGTAAGTGTGTGTGTGTGTGTGTGTGTGTGTGTGTGTGTGTGTGTGTGTGTGAGAGAGAGAGAGAGAGAGAGCGAGAGAGAGAGAGAGAGAGACGTGTTCAAAAAGAGAAGAAAGCAAAATGACACATTCTGTGCAACTATTTCGCTTTCATTATCATCGACCCAAACAACCAGTTTATAACCACGTCAGATGTAAACACAAACATGCATCTACTTACAGTGACTTTCTCTTTCGCTATAATGAACACACTTCCACCTGCTGATGATCCAGTCTGATGTAAATCATCTCACGTGATGACCGCGATATTAAAGTGCATTAAAGATCGCTCGTGCAGTCCGGTAGTGCTCCGGGATGATGATGATGATGATGATGATGATGATGCTCTGGGTGGATGGACGGTTTCATCCGTCTGTCCGGAGACAACCGTGTGGAGTCACATGACAACCAGTTCAGGAATGGAAAGGGAAGCGGATAGCTTGATTTGGACACTCCCTTCACCATGTGTTACAGTGTTCTGAGAGCCAGCATTGCTGATGGGTGTTAGTGCATCAGTTAAATGTGCACTTATCAATAGAGAACCCCGTTCCAAACATCATGAGGAACCTCTCATTTATTTAAAGAAGTTATGCTTTCACAAATTCAGTCAGGGGCCAATTATCTCCAAGGCCCCCCCCGGGTAGTCAAGGGCCCCTGGGCACTGGCCCCATTGGCTGGCTGAATTTAGTGTCCCGGTTAGATAGATGGGTGGTCGGTGTCAGAGTCCAAAACATTGTTGCTCCATCCACTGCTGCTTTGTTTCGGTCCTTTTTAATGTCGCTCCACTCCCTTAATTGTTTTAAATTGTGTTCATGATTTGGTCAGTTGTGATTCGAGCCGGCGTGCATCATTTCAGTCTCTCTAGTTCCTCTCAGATCTCCGTACAGATCATATCACAAGCACAATGTGGAAAACACTGACAGTCAGACTGAGACTTTGATCTGAACTTGAAGTGTGTGTCTCTCTGTGTGTGTGTGTGTGTGTGTGTGTTCTGCATTGTGGCTTATGGATTTTTATTTGACCAAATTAAAAAAGCTCTTTATAGACTCACCCATACATTCCTTTGTGTGTGTGTGTGTGTGTGTGTGTGTGTGTGTGTGTGTGTGTGTGTGTGTGGGTGTGAGTGTGAGTGGGTGTGAGTGTGTGTGTATATGTGTGTATGAGTGTGAGTGTGTGAGAGAGAGAGACAGAGAGCGTAAGAGTGTGTGTGTGTATATGTTTGTGTGTGAGTGTGTATGAGTGTTACTGTGTGTTTGTGTGTGATTGCCTTTGTGAGTGTGTGTGTGTGTGTGTGTGTGTGTGTGTGTGTGTGTGTGGGCGGGTTTAAGTGGTTTACGGGGACTTTTTTTTAGGTTAAAAACTGGTAATTACAAGGGTATTACAAATTTGACCCGAACATTATGAACTGGAGACTGTTTGATAAAACCACCAACACTTATCGAATCAAGCTTAAAATGTTTTGTGTGTTCAGGGGCAAGTTTAGGAAACGTCACTAAGCCTTGTTCCATTTATAAAAACAATCATACAGTGATTAAGCGCTTGAGCTACTGTCACCGATTTCTGGAGAATCATGCTTAAGTGTTGTTCTTACCGAACATGTTTTTGTGCCTAGACAGACGTATTCGACCGTTGTGCAAACAGACACAGTTTTTTGTATATATGTGTGTGTGTGTGTGTGTGTGTTTAGCTTAGCAAAAGAACGTGCTAGGTCTGAACGACCCTTTAGCATGTCCCTTCTACCTAAATACCGCGGTGTCTTGACATTTGCCACTTGTCTCGTGACAGCCCTATACGGCACTTGGCAAGCAGTATGAGTTTGGGCCTGGAAGTGTTTGGGAAATCTGATCAAAAAAGGACATTTTACATCTAAGCTAATATTTTATTTACTGTAGTTGCACATACTGTAAGAGATAGAATAATGACCATAGAAAGCCTCTGAACATCCAGACAGCATCTAACACGCGATAGTCTCTAGAGGGTTTGCTGTCATGTAAATCTATTCCTGATGGACGTTTAATCTTGCCCTCACAACATACACAGACGTGCTGGCAGGAATTATCCTGTAAACGGCAGATTAATCCTCAAGTGCTCGATCAATGTAATCCATCGTTCAATTTCAGGACTCATCTGTCGAGAGAAGACTTTAATTGGAGACTCGAAATTGCCCCGAATGTGAGTGAGAGTCCACCAGCCAATGGGGGTTGCGTCAGGAAGGGCATCCAGCGTAAAATATATATTATATATGTATGCGGACTCTGCACCTATGCGGGACAAACGCTAGGAAAGAGAGCTGGTAGATAGCTGTGCAGTGTGTAAACCTCACTCTCCTGACCTCAAGAGGTGCACTAGCGACTGACGCTAAAGGCTGTAGCATTTAGCCTCCTTGTTAGTGCACCCGCCTGCCATGAGACCAGGGCTGGACTGGGAAGAGAAATCGGTTCGGGATTTTACATGGTAACTGGCCCAAAACTTGTTGTTCGCTGTCCTTATCTGCATATGGCACCACCGTTTTGTGGTCCGTTGTAGCCCATTCGTTTCCCAGTACGTTTCGCAGCCGACCCACCGGCCCACTCGGTTCTCCTGATGGTCAAAGTGCGTCAGCCCACCGGGAAAATGCCCGGTATGCCAGATTACCAGTCCAGCCCTGCCGGAGATGCCGGTTCGAGTCCCGTACGGAGCAGGTAGAACAGGAGCGTCACATCACATTACAATATAAAGACATGAGTCACACAAACTGTAAATAAAAGGGGGCAAAATCAACACGAGGTTTTCACAAAAAAATATAAATAATTAATGTTTCACAATAGACGCACGATACATTACCACGGGTTTCCAAACTAGGAATTTCAGAGAATAGAATTTCAGAAAAAAAAATACTAAAAATAGATACACAGTCAATTTAATACCAACTAAACATTTTCCAGATATACTGTATTTTAATTATTTATTTTGAGCTTTAACCAACAAGAAAAAAAAAAAATATATATATATATATATATATATATATATATATATATACAATTTTACAAACTAAAAGTTGTATTTATAACATGATCTCACACAATATAAATGGGTATTTATGCATGAAAATATATTGTTGTTTATTTTATTTTAAGAAGAGGTCCTCGTAAGGGCATCGAAATTTGAAGGGGTCCTTCCTTGGCATTAGAATTTACAATGGGGTCCAAAAGTCTGAGACCATATTCAAATATAGGATTCAAAATGTAATTAAAATTAAAAAAAATAAATAGAAAATTATTGGATTTTATGTCAAATAAAAATAAAAATGAAAATACACACACACACACACACACACACACACACACACACACACACACACACACACACACACACACACACACACACACACACACACACACACACACACACACACACATGTTGTGTTTCCATGTTTTATGGGGACATTCCATAGACATAATGGATTTTATACTGTACAAACTTTATATTCTATCCCATAAACCTAACCCTACCCCTAAACCTAAACCTCACAGAAAACATTCTGCATTTTTACATTTTCAAAAACATAATTTAGTATGATTTATAAGCTGTTTTCCTCATGGGGACCGACAAAATGTCCCCACAAGGTCAAAAATTTCGGGTTTTACTATCCTTATGGGGACATTTGGTCCCCACAAAGTGATAAATACACGCTCACACACACACACACACACACACACACACACACACACACACACACACACACACACACACACACACACACACACACACACACACACACACACACACACACACACACACACACACACACACACACACACACACACACACACACACACACACACACACACACACACACACCACTATTCTAGTTCACTAATAAAAAAGCAACAACATACAAAAGAGAAAATCTGAAATTAATATGAAAAATAATGTTTGTATTATTCATGTTCAACAGAACATACATGACAGAGACAGTTCACCTCAAAATAAATATTCTGCGTTTCATTTACTCATGCCGGTCTAAACCCGTTTGACTTGGAGCAAAGTATTAGCCTCAGTCACCATTCACTTTCATTGCATCCGTTTTCCATACAAATTGAAGGATGACTGAGGTTAACATGTCCCAAATCATACGGGTTTGGAACAACGTGAATATGAGTAAATAAATGACAGAATGGGTGAACTGTTCCTTTAAAGTCTTATTGCTCAGATGTACACTTGCACTACAGTATGTCCTCACCTCTCTGGTTCATACCCCGCCTGTATGCGGGTGGCACTGTAGCGCTGGGCTGCAGTCTCGTGCCCGTGCCCATGCAGCGTACTGTGGGTAAACGGCCCCTGAAAGTGGTGGTCTGAGTCTCGTACCGACCCCCGTGGCCTGGTGGGCTCCATGTCTCCCACCATACGCCGGTAGTCAATCTGATTGCTGTCGTTGTCCCCGTCTACATAGCGGTCACATCCGTGCCCATCCATATCAGCAAAATCCAGTGTGCCGTCCTCCACCGTGGCCCTGTTACAGCCCAGCCGGCCACCCCAAAAATCACCTGACCTGTCTACATCTCCCCCACCTCCCACTTGAGACCACCTTAGTCTCTTCAGTCTGCACATACACCTGCAGACCTACTTGATTCATGCACGTACGCACAGGTGGATATGGGCATCCTCAGTAAGATTTGTATCCAATTTGCATTGAGCATCCTCTAAACCACAGGCTATAGTCGGGCAGTTGTGCCAATGCAAAGTAGGTGTCCTGGAGCAATACAGACTAAGATATTGATGAGCAGTTGATTGAGGAATACCCAAACTAAAATGTCCAAAATGAGACTTCAACAATGCAACAGGAACCAGTCATGAGACCCTAAAGAGGAACAAACAGTAGTTCACCGAATGGCAGACAAGCAGAAATTGTTTCTGATAGTAGCACGTCACTTTCACAAAGAGGATTGCAGCATTAAGTGTGCCTGTGTGTGCTTTAACACTAATGGAGAAGTGCACGCACACACCTCCATCACTATGTGCAAGCTCAGCTTGGAACCAGCTTCCTCGCAAACAATGTCAAATCCCAGGGTGCATTGAGGGAGTCAGCCCTGGAGATGCTTCTGTTTGGAGCAACAGAAACAGCAGAATCTGAGAGTCTGCACTTGACCGACTAATTACACAGACACTGCCAGATGTGCACCGGCAAAATTGAACAAACATGACTCACTGTTTGTGTGCACAGGACAACAAGTGTCCTTCCTCACATCATACACTCGTGCCGACCCATTTATTAGAAAGGAAAGGCAATTAGCTTGTGACTGCGGGAGAAAAACTCAGTACTGAAACACGGTTTTCGATTTGGCACATTTTGAACCGAATTACCTCCTTTTTAGTTTAACTCAAAGTACTTCTGTTTTGCTATTTTCACATTGAATCCTTTATTTTCAATAGATTTTCAATGCAAATTATATCATCAGCACAACAATGAGTGAAAAGTTGTGGAAACCCTGATGGTCCAGTATAGCATTGCATAAGATAACATAGCATAACATAGCTATTTATTTGAAAGGAAAGGCAATTAGCTTGTGATAGCATAACGTAGCATAGCATAACGTAGCATAGCATAACGTAGCATAGCATAACGTAGCATAGCATAACGTAGCATAGCATAACGTACCTATTTATTTCAAAGAAATGTCAATTAACTTGTGATAACAGAACATAGCATGGCATACCAGAGCATGGCATACCAGAGCATGGCATACCAGAACATACCCATTTATTTGAAAGGAAAGGCAATTAACTTGTCATAGCATAACAGAACATAGCATAACAGAACATAGCATAACAGAACATAGCATACCTTACCTATTTATTTGAAAGGAAAGGCAATTAGCTTGTGATAATAACAGTTTGTTTCGGTCCTCGTATCTGATTGGATGAGAGATGTTCCATCGCTCCGCTTGTGTTCGTGCCATTCTAACCTAAAGTGTAAGAGCAGTGCAGATGTGTTAAAAGCTAGATGAGTCTCTTTAAATTTATTTTTGTGAGATTCAGAATTTTAGCCAGCAGGTGGAGGCAAAAAACCATTTTTGAGCGTAATCTAATCCAGTTCAGGTGACATGAAGTCAGCATCGGTCAGTGTTTTCATCCATCAGCACTTCATGATCGCTCGTATTAGTACTACACTACTAAAGCTAGGAAATAGCTTTAAACGAACAACTTCAACATTACAGCTCATCACAGCTGAGAGGCACAACAGACTGATTAATTACACAAACTCAAGGCGCTTACCTCGGAGAGGACACACTGTTCAACATGGCGGAGGAGATTCGGTTTCTATAGAGATAGACTCTTGCGCACCAGCTACCGTGTAATAGGGAGGAATACCCCCACTTGAACGGCTATTTTTCCACAGAGAAAATAGGATGATTGACCAAAATGACATTATCTTCAGAAAGTTGACTAACGCACTACAGCATCTCTGCTTGGAAGTGGCAAAGGCGAATGGTGCCAATTTTTGGAGGGTTTAAAGGCTGAAATTTGAAGCTTATAATTCTATAAAAAGCACTTACATCAAAAACTTTTTTTGACATTGCATCGTCATGGTAACTGACAATTTAACAGAAATTACAGTAAACCGAACAGGCTAAGAGACCAATAGACATGAGGGCTTAAATACACAAGGACTAACAAGACACAGCTGGGGAACAATCAAGACAAGGAGGAAACCAAGAACATATCTAAGACAAGAGACCGAAACTACATTTCAAAATAAGAGTCCTGAGACACAGACACTACAGAACAAGGTTACAGCAACAAAGTTGTAAAATTGGCTCCAACTTCACACCGATGCGGTTAGTAAGTGATTTAATCACACATAAATCATGTGACACCTTTATGGTTTATATCTTGTGGCTATACATTTGAAACATGTTCACAAATTGGCCCCATTGACTTCCATTGTAAGTGCCTCACAGGAACACAGATTTTTGGCATTTTTGAGGGGCAAGTCAAAATAGGTTTTTGTGGTATTGAATATTATGCCACAATGCTAGAGCTGTTTTAAATAATAATAATGTAAAAATTGTAACACATTCTAGTGTACATTCATTTAATCCATGTTAAATTATAATGCATATTTTTAGCAATATAATGACATCATGTTGTTTGCAGTATAATGGTCACTTGCACCTCATTTTCCAGTTTTCACTTGTGCAATATTTTACATTATATGGCAATTTGCTCTTCTAGTTAGATACTTACCTTCCTTTGTGCTTGTACGCTGCACAATGAATGTAATGTTGAATCGAACTTAATATAATATTGTGAATGAATGGGTGGATGTGTGTAGCAGGGTGACGGTGGAGGAGAACAGGGTTATGGGCACAAGGGCAACACATTACAGGATGTTTGTCATCAGGTCAGTCAGGTATTCAAATCCCCTTGACGTGTGTGTGTGTGTGTGTGTGTGTGTGCGGCTCCACTTTACTAAGCAGGATGAATTAACAGACTTATGTAAGTGAAGTAATTGTTCCTACACTGCCACCATCTGGCAAACCTCCAACATTACAGGAAGGCATGAGTTCCATCATGGAAATTGATTCACTGTGTATTAAAGGAAAAGCTCAAACAAAAATGCTAATTCTGCCATCACTCACTTTCATGTTGTTCCAAACCCTTTTGCCATTCTTCCTTCTATAGAACACACAAGGAGATGTTAGGAGGAATGTTGGTCTCAGACATCGGTTTGTAACAACATAATAGTGAGTGATGGCAGAATTTGCATTTCAGTAATCCAGGATCAGTACAAGTTAATCTTATTTGAAAGCATTTGTGGCATAATGTTGATTCCACTCATTTATTTAAAGAAAAAGCAAAAACTGTTTCAGACGTTTACCCACAAGATATTTAAAATTAAAATTGATTTTAGTGTGATAAAGTCACTTACCGGTACTTAACTATTCTGTGTAAAATTATATCAAATATTACAACTCCGTTGTCATGGCAATGTAACATTGGTGTATCTTGTAATCCTGGAAAGCTTTTTTATTCAATTTAAATCATGTTTACATTTACATTATATTAAGTTAGCGTCTTGTGGCTATACATTTGAAATAAAGAAAATTTTAATGTTAATGGACTCATGCCCATTCACTTCCATTGGACGCGCCTCACTTGACTGCAGCTTCCCAATAATGCTGAGACAACAAGGTGACTTTTCACACTCACACACACACACACACACACACACACATACTCTCTCTCTCACACACACACACACACACACACACACACACACACACACACTCACACACACACACACATACTCTCACACACACACACACACACGTTGTGTTTCCATGTTTTATGGGGACTTTCCATAGACATAATGGTTTTTATACTGTACAAACTTTATATTCTATCCCCTAAACCTAACCCTACCCCTAAACCTAACCCTCACAGAAAACATTCTGCATTTTTACATTTTCAAAAAACATCATTTAGTATGATTTATAAGCTGTTTTCCTCATGGGGACCGACAAAATGTCCCCACAAGGTCAAAAATTTCGGGTTTTACTATCCTTATGGGGACATTTGGTCCCCACAAAGTGATAAATACACACACACACACACACACACACACACACACACACACACACACACACACACACACACACACACACACACACACACACACACACACACACACACACACACACACACACACACACACACACACACACACACACACACACACACACACACACACACACACACACACACACACACACACACACACACACACACACACTCTGAAATTAATATGAAAAATAATGTTTGTATTATTCATGTTCAACAGAACATACATGACAGAGACAGTTCACCTCAAAATAAATATTCTGCGTTTCATTTACTCATGCCGGTCTAAACCCGTTTGACTTGGAGCAAAGTATTAGCCTCAGTCACCATTCACTTTCATTGCATCTGTTTTCCATACAAATTAAAGGATGACTGAGGTTAACATGTCCCAAGTCATACGGGTTTGGAACAATGTGAATATGAGTAAATAAATGACAGAATTTCCATTTTTGGGTGAACTGTTCCTTTAAAGTCTTATTGCTCAGATGTACACTTGCACTACAGTATGTCCTCACCTCTCTGGTTCATACCCCGCCTGTTTGCGGGTGGCACTGTAGCGCTGGGCTGCAGTCTCGTGCCCGTGCCCATGCAGCGTACTGTGGGTAAACGGCCCCTGAAAGTGGTGGTCTGAGTCTCGTACCGACCCCCGTGGCCTGGTGGGCTCCATGTCTCCCACCATACGCCGGTAGTCAATCTGATTGCTGTCGTTGTCCCCGTCTACATAGCGGTCACATCCGTGCCCATCCATTTCAGCAAAATCCAGTGTGCCGTCCTCCACCGTGGCCCTGTTACAGCCCAGCCGGCCACCCCAAAAATCACCTGACCTGTCTATATCTCCCCCACCTCCCACTTGAGACCACCTTAGTCTCTTCAGTCTGCACATACACCTGCAGACCTACTTGATTCATGCACGGTGGATATGGGCATCCTCAGTAAGATTTGTATCCAATTTGCATTGAGCATCCTCTAAACCACAGGCTATAGTCGGGCAGTTGTGCCAATGCAAAGTAGGTGTCCTGGAGCAATACAGACTAAGATATTGATGAGCAGTTGATTGAGGAATACCCAAACTAAAATGTCCAAAATGAGACTTCAACAATGCAACAGGAACCAGTCATGAGACCCTAAAGAGGAACAAACAGTAGTTCACCGAATGGCAGACAAGCAGAAATTGTTTCTGATAGTAGCACGTCACTTTCACAAAGAGGATTGCAGCATTAAGTGTGCCTGTGTGTGCTTTAACACTAATGGAGAAGTGCACGCACACACCTCCATCACTATGTGTAAGCTCAGCTTGGAAACAGCTTCCTCGCAAACAATGTCAAATCCCAGGGTGCATTGAGGGAGTCAGCCCTGGAGATGCTTCTGTTTGGAGCAACAGAAACAGCAGAATCTGAGAGTCTGCACTTGACCGACTAATTACACAGACACTGCCAGATGTGCACCGGCAAAATTGAACAAACATGACTCACTGTTTGTGTGCACAGGACAACAAGTGTCCTTCCTCACATCATACACTCGTGTCGACCCATTTATTAGAAAGGAAAGGCAATTAGCTTGTGACTGCGGGAGAAAAACTCAGTACTGAAACACGGTTTTCGATTTGGCACATTTTGAACCGAATTACCTCCTTTTTAGTTTAACTCAAAGTACTTCTGTTTTGCTATTTTCACATTGAATCCTTTATTTTCAATAGATTTTCAATGCAAATTATATCATCAGCACAACAATGAGTGAAAAGTTGTGGAAACCCTGATGGTCCAGTATAGCATTGCATAAGATAACATAGCATAACATAGCTATTTATTTGAAAGGAAAGGCAATTAGCTTGTGATAGCATAACGTAGCATAGCATAACGTAGCATAGCATAACGTAGCATAGCA
>NC_068304.1:39816169-39828669 GCF_025860055.1 Xyrauchen texanus | reverse complement strand
AATGTTTATGTTGCTATGGTTACAAACAGTGTATTAATATCAAACCGTGATTAAAACACACTGGAACTACCTGTGCATTCAATGGTTTGAATTGCATGAATTCTAGCCAATCAGAATCGAGTATTAGAACAGACCGTGGTATAATTACAGTATGTATATATATATAGGCAGGTGCAAACACAATACAATGTGAAAAACACTGTCATAGCTTGCAGATCTTTATTAGTTTACAGTGTTTTGGTCAAAGATCTTCTTCACACAATACATTTCTCCTGTTACAACAGATGCATGTCACTGTTACACCATAATTTACCCGACAAGTTTCACCAATGATGCTGGCGATACGCTTCACAGAACCAGAGAAGGTTAATGGTGGAGGACCTCAGGGTCCTGGGTATCTCAGCGAGTATTGACACTGACTGTCAAACCTGGAGTCACGAGTTTGAATCCAGGGTGTGCTGAGTGACTCCAGTCAGGTCTCCTTAGCAACCAAATTGTCCCGGTTGCTAGGGAGGGTAGAGTCACATGGGGTAACCTCCTCGTGGTGGTGATTAGTGGTTCTCTCAATGGGGCGTGTGGTGAGTTGTGTGTGGATCGTGGAGAGTAGCATGAGCCTCCACATGCTGTGAGTCTCCGCGGTGTCATGCACAACGAGTCACATGATCAGATGCACGGATTGACGGTCTCAGACGCGGAGGCAACTGACACTTGTCCTCCGCCACCCAGATTGAGGTGAGTAACCGCGCCAACACGAGGACCTGCTAAGTAGTGGGAATTGGGCATTCCAAAATTGGAGAAAAAGGGGATAAAAAACAATCAATATCGAGATTGTACAGTTGTGATTAATCAGAAATTATTAGTATTTTTATATTCCCTAGCCATAAAACAAACTGTGTTTGTTCAATTTAGATGTCTGTCAGATTGAGTCTTCCTGTCTGACAGCTCTTGGCCAGACTGTAAAGAGGACCAGACTTTATCAGCAGTACTGTCATGGCAACATAGATACTCACTAGAAAACCCTCCATGACGAGGTCTCGAGTCAGTCAGTCAGACCAGGTATGCCACTTCATTTATCTTTGTTATTCCACTGCTGCTCTGGAGGGCTAATTAGTCCTGAGTGGGTTGGAAGAACCAGCCAAGGAGAAAGTGTGTGTGTGTGTGTGTGTTTGTGTGTGTGTGTGTGTGTGTGTGTGTGTGTGTGTGTGTGTGTGTGTGTTTGTGTGTGTGTTTGTGTGTGTGTGTGTGTGTGTGTGTGTGTGTGTGTGTGTGTGTGTGTGTGTGTGTTGTGTGTGTGTGTTTGTGTGTGTGTTTGTGTGTGTGAGTGAGTGAGTGTGTGTGTGTGTGTGTGTGTGTGTGTGTGTGTGTGTGTGTGTGTGTGTGTGTGTGTAGCGTGTATTTATCACTTTGTGGGGACCAAATGTCCCCATAAGGATAGTAAAACCTGAAATTTTTGACCTTGTGGGGACATTTTGTCGTGTCCCCATGAGGAAAACAGCTTATAAATCATACTAAATAATGTTTTTTGAAAATGTAAAAATGCAGAATGTTTTCTGTGAGGGTTAGGTTTAGGGGTAGGGTTGGGTTTAGGGGATAGAATATAAAGTTTGTGCAGTATAAAAACCATTATGTCTATGGAAAGTCCCCATAAAACATGGAAACACAATGTGTGTGTGTGTGTGTGTGTGTGTGTGTGTGTGTGTGTGTGTGTGTGTGTGTGTGTGTGTGTGTGTGTGTGTGTGGGCTTGTTTATGTGGTTTATGAGAACATTTTTTTAGGTTACAAATTAGTAATTACAAGGGTATTATGCTATAAATGTGGTTTATGAGGACATTTCTATTGTCCCCATAATTCAAATCGCTTAAAAATCATACTAAACAATGTTTTATTGAAAATGTAAAAATGTAGAAAGTTTTCTGTGAGGGTTAGGTTTAGGGGTAGGGTTAGGTTTAGGGTATAGAATCTATAGTTTGTACAGTATAAAAATCATTATGTCTATGGAAAGTCCTCATATAACATGGAAATACAGCGTGTGCGTACGCATGTGTGTACGTGTATGTGTGTGTGTGTGTGTGTGTGTGTGTGTGTGTGTGTGTGTGTGTGTGTGTGTGTGTGTGTGGGAAAGTGTGGCCTTCTCACCCTGCGAATGGTGTGTGAAGAGAGAGGGAGAAAGGGAGAGTCGCTGAAGCCATCTAATCATATATTTGGGGAAAGTATGTTAGCTCCCTTGAGGCAAGGGATCTCTCTCATTCTGTTTTTCTCTAGGCTATTTCTTACACATGAATTCATTCATTTTAACAAGAACAAAAGCAGGTTTGAACTAGATTTTTAGATTTTCTGATGAAAATGCAAGTGTTGTTGCCACAATGCCACAATGCAAAGGTGTTTGGGTGGTTGCCAGGGTGTTGCTAACATGTTCTGGGTGGTTGCTAGGGCATTGAGCAGTGTTTTATGTGGTCGCTTAAGGCTGATTTATACTTCTGCATCGAATCTACATCGTTGGCTCCCCTGGGACTGGTCCGACTGGTAACCAGAGACGTCCCCCAGGATGATAAAACAGATATTTGAGGTAGCTTTGCATTTCCTCCAAGATTATTTTAAGATCTACGCATCATATCACATTGTATTTGGGCTCGTTTTAATCAGGAGCATCTGCTGTTTTTGTTTTCTATGTATGAATGGTGGGAAAGTTACAAGCAAAAATGTGACAAAAAGACACAAATAATCCGTTTACAAATAATTTTATGTCACAGGCCGGATGGGACTAAGCAACATCGCTTGTGGGCCAAAATATATATATATATAAATGTACAGTTCTGACAGGGCGTAGGAAGGGGCTGGATCATGATTCTGCACACCCAGTCCCTTATCAGGCTAATCAAGCCTCCGAAAGGCCGACTGCGGACGGTGGTGCGACAGAAAGAGAGCGTTTAAGGGCAGCTGTCCATCCAATGTGTGTGTTTGTGCCTTTTGGTTCAGTTTAATATTAAAACTATTATTTATATCGTCGCATGTGGAAAAAAAATGGAGCGCATGTGGAAAAATACAAAATTAGAAGTATTTCAGGGTGCATGGAAGGATAGTGTCTGTAGCTACAAACACGCACTCAAAGCTGCCAGGTCAGCATATTTTAGGAAACTCATAGAAAATAACCACAACAATCCTAGATGTTTATTCAGTACTGTGGCTAAATTGGTTAGGAATAAAGCCTCAACCGAACCAGATATTACGTCACAGCTCAAGAGTAATGACTTCATGAATTTCTTCACAGATAAAATTGAAATAATCAGAAATAAAATTGGAATTATGCAATCATCTGTCATAGCACCTCAGAAAACAATGTCGAATAATTTCCCTCATGTGCAAATTCAATCCTTCGCTATCATAGGTCATGAAGAGCTAACAAAACTTATCGAAACATCAAAAGCCACAACTTGTTTGTTAGATCCTATACCAACTAAGCTCTTAAAAGAGGTATCTCCTGTAATATCAGAACCTCTTCTTAATATCATAAACTCCTCGCTATGCTTAGGACATGTCCCAAGAAACTTTAAAATGGCAATTATCAAACCGCTATTTAAGAAGCCACAACTTAATCCTGGAGAACTTGCTAATTATAGACCGATTTCAAATCTCCCGTTTATGTCAAAAATACTAGAAAAGGTAGTATCCTCCCAAATATGTTCATTTCTACAGAGAAATAGTATATATGAAGAATTTCAGTCAGGATTTAGGCCTCATCACAGTACAGAGACTGCACTTATCAGAGTTACACATGACTTGCTCTTATCATCTGATCGCGGCTGCATTTCTCTTGTAGTGCTTTTAGATCTTAGTGCTGCATTCGACACGATAGATCACGACATTCTCTTGAATAGGCTAGAGAATTATTATGGTATTAGTGGAGTGGCATTAGCATCGTTTAGGTCATATTTAGCAGACCGCTACCACTTTGCCTATGTAAATGAGGAATTGTCAAACCAAACAAAAGTAAAATATGGAGTGCCACAGGGATCAGTTTTAGGGCCTCTGCTTTTCTCCATGTATATGCTTCCCCTGGGAGATATTATCAGGAATCGTGGAATAAGTTCCCACTGCTATGCTGACGATACACAACTTTATATTTCTTCAAAACCTGATGAGATTTTACAATTCTCAAAATTAGCAGAGTGTATTAATGAAATAAAAGATTGGATGGCCAGAAATTTCCTTCTACTCAATTCTGACAAAACAGAGGTTATAATTATTGGACCAAAAAACTCTAAAAATAAGCCACTAAAATATCATTTGTCTCTAGATGGATGAACTGTTACATCATCTTCAACAGCGAAGAACTCAGGTGTTATATTTGATACCAATCTGTCCTTTGAAAATCAAATTACAAATGTTTGTAGAACAGCATTCTTCCACCTCAGAAATATTGCTAAATTAAGGCATATGCTCTCGTTTGCTGATGCCGAAAAACTAATTCATGCGTTCATGACCTCAAGTCTAGATTATTGTAATGCATTACTGGGAGGATGTCCAGCAAGATCAATAAATAAACTTCAATTGGTTCAAAATGCAGCAGCCAGAGTGCTGACGAGAACCAAGAGATATGATCATATCAGCCCCATTTTATCATCTTTACATTGTTACCTGTTAAATTCCGTATTGATTTTAAAATTCTGTTAACTACGTACAAAGCTTTGAATGGTCTAGCTCCGCAGTACTTAAGTGATCTTCTAACACGCTATATTCCAACACGTTCATTACGATCGCACAATTCTGGCCTATTAATAGTTCCTAGAATATCAAAAGCCACTAAAGGAGGAAGATCCTTTTCATATTTGGCTCCTAAACTATGGAATAGTCTCCCAAACACTGTTCGAGATGCAGACACACTCCCTCAGTTTAAGTCTAGACTAAAGACTCATCTATTTAGCCAGACGTACACCTAATTTATCCCACAATTAGGCTGCTTTAGTTGGGTCTGCCGGAACCAGAAACCAGAAACATCCATCATGATCTCTTACTCTGCAATAAATTAAATGGCATCTACGCTTACATCTTTTTATTTGTTTCCCTGTCTCAACCTCGGGACTCCTATCCTGAGGTCACCAGAACCGGCTGGATCCAGCACCATTCCTGCTTCATGTTGGACTCCACTGCTACATGTCGCAGAATGATGATGACTAAATGCAGCCGGTGCCAAACATCACTTCAGTCTATTATGACGGACTTCAGAGGATGAAATGATGCCAACTCCAACCTGCATCACCTCGGTCTATTTATGGACTACGATCCTGAAATGGAATGCTTAGACTAACTATTGCCAACAAAAGCCTTCATCAGCCAATTAACAAGGACAATTGCATCTGTGAACTTCTGCAATTAATCAAGATGGACTTCAAAGACTTTGGTCATTAATTTTACAGTTCAAACACAATTGATGTTTAATCACTGACCCTTAACACTTAGTTTAATAATTTGAAACCATGATTTTAACTATACATAATTAATATTTTCATTACATTCAAAATGTTAGCCCGAGGGGAACTGGCCCCCACAGTGAGTCTGGTTTAGGGTTAGGGTGGGGTTAGTCAGAGGGGAACTGGCCCCCACAGTGAGTCTGGTTTAGGGTTAGGGTGGGGTTAGTCAGAGGGAACTGGCCCCCACAGTGAGTCTGGTTTAGGGTTAGGGTGGGGTTGGTCAGAGGGAACTGGCCCCCACAGTGAGTCTGGTTTAGGGTTAGGGTGGGGTTGGTCAGAGGGGAACTGGCCCCCACAGTGAGTCTGGTTTAGGGTTAGGGTGGGGTTGGTCAGAGGGAACTGGCCCCCACAGTGAGTCTGGTTTAGGGTTAGGGTGGGGTTGGTCAGAGGGGAACTGGCCCCCACAGTGAGTCTGGTTTAGGGTTAGGGTGGGGTTAGTCAGAGGGGAACTGGCCCCCACAGTGAGTCTGGTTTAGGGTTAGGGTGGGGTTAGTCAGAGGGGAACTGGCCCCCACAGTGAGTCTGGTTTAGGGTTAGGGTGGGGTTAGTCAGAGGGGAACTGGCCCCCACAGTAAGTCTGGTTTCTCCCAAGGTTATTTTTCTCCATTAATCAACATCTTATGGAGTTTTGTGTTCCTTGCCACAGTCGCCTACAGCTTGCTCACTGGGGTTATTAATACAATTATCATTTAATTATTTTTGAACACTATTAAAAATCGTATTTTATCGAAATTACACAATGATGATTAATCGACTTTATAGACATTACAGTTTTATCGTCTGTTAATGCTGATCTTCTGTAAAGCTGCTTTGAAACGATGTGTGTTGTGAAAGGCGCTATACAAAAAAATAAATTGACTTGACTCGTCAAGCCGGTTCTCGCCTCCTCCTTTCCCTTAATCCCTTTACACTGGTGCCGAATCCCGGGAAGGCGGAGGAAAATGCTGTAGTAGAGTCCTCGCCACTACCATCCACCCCAACGGAGCAGCTGCGGCCATCTGCTGGAGGACGAATGAGCCGGCCACCTGGATTTGGAGGAACGGCAGCCGACCGCGAGGGGAGGAGGGGCTCCCAATCAACCGCATGGAACGGTTACCACTGCCAGGGGTGGGGTAGACCCCTACCATCCACCGAGAACGCAGCGGGGCATTCTGTCCGACAGGGATCTGACTGGGAAGGCGCGGCTGTCATCTGTTAGAGGGTGGAGGAGTGGATGAGTGGACGAGTACCAGACTACGGCATATCGGAGAACTGCCGAGTAAGAGTTTTTTCTCTCTCTCTCTCCCACTGCCGCTCCACTTTGGCCTTTTCCCTGTATTAAAATTTTTAGGGCAATTTGTAGGGCGTACAACACTATTACAGGAAGTACCCCCTATTTTTATTATTATTGTTTCCCTCCCCTGTACCCCCCAGATTCAGGAAGGCGGGGATGACCTGCCGGCAGACATATTTTTATTTATTTTATTTATTTATTTATTATTACAGGGACAGTGCATATTAATTAACATTGCTGCCAATATGCCAGAATTAGCCAGAAGGCTATTTTTCATCTGCAGTCCCCGGACAGATGTTAAAAGTCACCCTAAAAGAGAATAAAATTACAAATTAAAAAAAAAAAAAGAAATTGTACAATACATTTAGTAAAAGATCCTATTATGTTAAAAAAAAAAAAAAAAGTCGAATTACAGCAAACCAACAATCAAACAAACATCTGACAAAGACATAACATATACACACACACAAGGCAAGAAGCCTAGAGAAATGTGTTAATGTTGACAGCTCTGAAATTCAAGTAGCCATTTCTTTAAATGGTTCTTAAATGTACAATATGTTTTTAGATTTCTGATTGTTAAAGGAATGTGGTTCCATTCAGTAGCAGCTCGAACAGAAAAAGAAGTATGACCAAATACACTTTTTCTAAAGGGAATGACACAATCTCCCCTCACTGCACCTCTGGTTCTGCTCCGATCAGCTGTACGGATGTTAACAAACTGGTGGAGTGGAGGGGATGATAAACCATGAATAATTTTATATAGGAGACATAGATTTGAGTATTTCTATGTTTTTGTAATATTGGACAATGGTGAGAAATAATTGATCTCTTATCCAGAATTTTAACAGATCGTTTGTAAAGTGACTGCAGAGGTTTCAGAGACGTAACACCAGCTTGTGACCAGATGGGTAAACAGTAAGTGATATGAGATAAGATCATAGAGTGCATGTACATTTTTGCTGCCTGTGTGGACATTTGATGGCGAATGTGTCTAAAATTCATGAGGTTAAATTTGATGCGATTACAGACCCTTTTTACATGCGATGTAAACGACAATTTTGAATCAGTCAAAACCCCCAGACATTTGTATTCTGACACGATCTGCAGCCTTTCCCCAGAAACGAAAATATCTGGCTCAACATTAAAGTTTTTGTGGGACTTTGTGAAAAACATTGCTACTGTTTTTGATGTATTCAGCTGCAGGCAGGATTGTTTCAACCAAGCTGTAATGTTGTCCATCGATTTAGTGAGCTTCTCAGCCACCTGAGAGATATTCTTACCATGAACATAGACTACAGTGTCATAGGCACGCCCTCCCCCAGGGAAAGAGGGAGGGGGGGTGTACGTCATGACTAGGGGATCCCCGGCCTGAGACAGTGAGGGAGGAATGTGACAGGGCGGAGGGCGGGCCGGGTCGTGATTCTACACACCCGGTCCCTTATCAGGCTAATCAAGCCTCTGAGAGGGATAAAGGCCGACTGCGGATGGTGGTGCGACAGAGAGAGAGAGTGTTTAAGGGCAGCTGTCCGTCCTATGTGTGTGTTTGTCTTTTGGTTCAGTTTTATATTAAACTATTATTTATATCGCCAAGCCGATTCTCGCCTCCTCCTCTCCCTTGATCCCTTTACAACAGCTGTCAGTGAACTCTATTTCGGCATGACTGAGAGCAAAGACCTGCGGTTCAGTAAGTAATCGGATATTCATTTTGAGTGAGTTCATTCAGCGAAGAATTTGTCAAACTGATTGAAACCCACAATGCGTTGGTGAGTCGTTTGGAGAGAATCCCTCTCCAACTCACCAAATGTTTGGCGTCATTTCAAAGAATGGTTCCACCGAAGAGGCGAGGTATAACATTTAAGTGCTAATCTGTCCTGCTGTAGCTAAAAAAGAATAATAATGTAATAGGCCAAACCAGCGTGAAAGTTTATAAACAAATCAAATCATCCCGCAGGCCGGATATGCATTTTACACCCCTGGTTTACAACTTTATATGTAACTGTTTGCTTCTACTCTATGTGCTTGGTCTGTGAGTCTTCATTGAGCCCTTTCTGATCTGTATGATGTTTTGTCTCTATGTCTGATAGTTAATAAGTTTCATTAGTGATGAAAATAGAACATTTCTTATTTGTCAACACGTTAGAAGTTGATCATATTGCCTAAACGCATTGTAAAATCCAGCTTCTAAGCTTTAAAACGACACCCATTTTGTATTGGTCAAGCAAGTAGTTATTCAGGTATTTTTTTATTTACTTTTGTAGCTGCATGACGGGCCAAATTATGGCAAAAATATTTATTTATTATTATTTAAGCGACTCAATCAAGAATACAGCATGTGCGTTATTTATTTTCTTTAAATCTCAACATATCCACACACCTAGATAAACACATTTTAGGTGCACAGGTGGTGCATCAGCCAGTCATCTCAGTCAGTCGACCCGTGTCACCTGTTGGATCTGTCCCGTGACCTCCTGCCGGTGGGTGCTCAACGTGCACATAGCCTGGCACAAGTGTCACCACCACTTAGTGGCGAATGGCGGCGGTTGTTGTTGTTGTTGGTGTGTGTGTGTGTGTGTGTGTGTTATTGTTTGGATCCTGCACCCATATAAATATATTTTTGGACGTGCATGGCTGTTTTCAATATTTTTATGTCATCAAATAGCCAAAAATACAGGCATTTTTATGTACTCAGGTGTCCATTTGTTTCACGATTAAAGCTTCCCTAGCAAAAAGCCCCATCTACGCTTGTTTAATTTTTTTACTTCTGAGCAGACCAGATCATTGGTGTTTGTTGCACAAAGCGTATGGGATGTCAAATTTCAGGACTTAGTATTTGTTAGGGGTTTGCATGGGCAATAACCTTAAAAAGCACCACTATTTATTTTTATGCATTATTAATTTTCTCTTTTCAGTAATGCAAAGTGACGCTACACTAGTAGATGCCTATTTGCACTTTACAAATTATTTCATTTACAGCAAGGAAAGGTGTGTGTTTGCTCGTATGCTGGCCTTATGGTACTTGATATGATTTCGGTGTTCATTGATGGGTGGGCGCTCTCTCTCTCTCTCTCTCTCTCTCTCTCTCTCTCTCTCTCTCTCTGTGTTTGGTTGCATCAGATGGATTTGTAAACGTGAGAGCGCATGTGTGTCTGCAGTGCTGCTCAGTCATTTGAAACGGCTGTATGTGTGAGTGTGTAAGTGTGATGGAGTGAGAGTGTGTGTGTGTCTGTCCCAGCTCTCTGTCCTGAGGGAGAAGGGTGTCTAACAGGCTGCTTGAGATCAAAGAAGAGACATTTCATTTGGATCAAGGACGGAGCATGAACAGTGCATTAGGAATTCTGAGCGGAAGCAAGACGTCCAGCATACAGTAAGGAAATATTGCATCAGCGTACGGCCACAAGAACGCGTGGCATTTAGGAAACTATTGTCATAGAAAGTGAAGGATTGCTGGAGAGACAAAGAGTGGTCCATACGTTACCTGAGCGTTGACTCAACATTGCCCGGTCAATTTTTGTGGGTGTTGCAGAGCGTGACGGTTGTCTTAAGGGTTTCAGTGCGATACTTGAACATTACTTCAACGTTTGTTTGCAGGAAAGACATCATGGCAGTGCAACTCATGCCCGAATCTGCCGTCTGCCTTCTTATGGTGAGTACAGCGCTTCCAACTCCAACTTCACACATCACTAGCAACACCCTGGGGATTGACTTCTATGAACTATCTGTCACATTTGAACTAATGGATGTGACTGCTGCTCAGTCTTTCTCTCTCTGACCCTCTTTCTCTGTCCTTTTATGCACAAACACACATACACAGGAGCAGCAGGAGCACGTGCACTGCAGCACTGCCACTGAACACTGACCAAAATGCACACACACACTACATTGCAGTGAGAAACACCCCGATAGGTGCCCTGACATCAGCATCACTGTGAGCGAAGCTGAAAATCGAGAATATCCAAGTTTGGTGAATGCACATTGGCAGAGGCTCATTACTGCTCGATGGGCTTCTTTTTAAGAGTGCTGATTTTTGTTTTGCTGACTTTGTATCATTCGACCTCTTTTTCAATCTGAAAAGAGTGCAAATTGTTTGAAATCAGGTGGGGGTTGATTATTGATTGTGTTGGCACCTGTTTTGACACAATGTATTGAGCTTTGCTGTGCGTTATGAAAGATTTGCGATGCTTGAATTGATGCTTGACTCTGAACAGATATTGTGAGACACAGATAGTGTGTTATTGTCCAGTATGAGATCACCTTTGGTAGAAAGACAAGGAGAAAGCATGTGACTGCCCAATCCCTCTAACTTACCTGTGACAGCTGTCTGTCTCCATGGTGATACGTCCTTCTGACATGTGGAGAGAGGAAGGGGTGAGAGTTTATCCCTTTCTACCACCTCTGACTGATGAGGTCAAAATCCAAACTAACAGTTGTTTTGAAACGTCAGTAGGTCCGTCCGTCCATCTATAGTTTGTTCTATCATTCTATTGATTGTTTCTATCATTCTTTTGAAGATAAATTCTTTCAATTTATCTTTCGTTCTGTAGTTTGTTCTTTGGTCAATTTATCTTTTGTTCTGTAGTTTGTACTTTGGTCGATTTATCTTTCGTTCTGTAGTTTGTTCTTTGGTCAATTTATCTTTTGTTCTGTAGTTTGTACTTTGGCCGATTTATCTTTCGTTTTGTAGTTTGTTCTTTGGTCAATTTATCTTTTGTTCTGTAGTTTGTTCTTTGGCCAATTTATCTTTCGTTCTGTAGTTTGTTCTTTGGTCAGTTTATCTTTAGTTCTGTAGTTTGTTCTTTGGTCAATTTATCTTTTGTTCTGTAGTTTGTTCTTTGGTCGTTTTATCTTTCGTTCTGTAGTTTGTTCTTTGGTCGTTTTATCTTTCGTTCTGTAGTTTGTTCTTTGGTCGATTTATCTTTCGTTCTGTAGTTTGTTCTTTGGTCGTTTTATCTTTCGTTCTGTAGTTTGTTCTTTGGTCGTTTTATCTTTCGTTCTGTAGTTTGTTCTTTGGTCGTTTTATCTTTCGTTCTGTAGTTTGTTCTTTGGTCGTTTTATCTTTCGTTCTGTAGTTTGTTCTTTGGTCGTTTTATCTTTCGTTCTGTAGTTTGTTCTTTGGTCGTTTTATCTTTCGTTCTGTAGTTTGTTCTTTGGTCGTTTTATCTTTCGTTCTGTAGTTTGTTCTTTGGTCGTTTTATCTTTCGTTCTGTAGTTTGTTCTTTGGTCGTTTTATCTTTCGTTCTGTAGTTTTTTATTTGGTCGTTTTATCTTTCGTTCTGTAGTTTGTTCTTTGGTCATTTTATCTTTCGTTCTGTAGTTTGTTCTTTGGTCAATTTATCTTTCGTTCTGTAGTTTGTTCTTTGGTCAATTTATCTTTTGTTCTGTAGTTTGTTCTTTGGTCGTTTTATCTTTCGTTCTGTAGTTTGTTCTTTGGTCGTTTTATCTTTCGTTCTGTAGTTTGTTCTTTGGTCGTTTTATCTTTCGTTCTGTAGTTTGTTCTTTGGTCGTTTTATCTTTAGTTCTGTAGTTTTTTATTTGGTCATTTTATCTTCCGTTCTGTAGTTTGTTCTTTGGTCGTTTTATCTTTCATTCTGTAGTTTGTTCTTTGGTCGTTTTATCTTCCGTTCTGTAGTTTGTTCTTTGGTCCATTTATCTTTCGTTCTGTAGTTTGTTCTTTGGCCAATTTATCTTTAGTTCTGTAGTTTGTTCTTTGGTCGTTTTATCTTTCGTTCTGTAGTTTGTTCTTTGGTCGTTTTATCTTTCGT
>NC_068304.1:39808669-39811169 GCF_025860055.1 Xyrauchen texanus | reverse complement strand
ATTATTTGATGAATATAAAACAGGAATGTAACGTCTCTCTTTGGCGTAAGCTCCGTCTGGAGGTCCGAAGAAGTTGTACTTGGAACCGTCACATCCTGCCGGAGATATAACAGGGGCGAGGAGCTGACCCCCATGCAGGATGGGACTCAACAGGTGGCGGTGGGGTGAAGGAGATTGCCGGTTGCCGTTGTCAGCAATGTGATTGTGAGCAGACTTATAAAACAATGGCTTACATGTGATTGGCTAGGAGTTACATCATGGTGCGATGATGTACAGCTGCTAGTCTCTCCTGTATATGTACATAAACAATTGGACATTGTTAGAAGACAAATAAATACAAAAATAGACTTCAGACGAGATTTCACATTCTATAAGTCCACAGTACTAAAAGTGCCAGATGTTGAAGAAACACCGGTTTAATTAACCAGTAAGTGTTGCCCAGTTATTTTGATGGAATAAAGGCGAATTAGCATTTTACATCCAATGTTGTGTGAACATGTCTTAAAACTTGCAGTGCGATGAAATGACGAGTAAATAAAGAGATTACAGCTGAAATTACTTTGATTCATTTCACTGGAAAAAGAACGTTTTTTTCACCACCACACCACTGGAGTGGTGGTGGTATAGTGCAGGACTGGACTGGTAATCTGAAATTCCAGGCATTTTCCCCGTGGGCCGGCGCACTTTGGGGCCGACCAGGGGTAGAATGGCCATTGCGAAAACCGAGTGGTCCGGTGGGCTGGCCGCAAAAAATGCTGAATGGGCCGCGATAAGCTAAAATGAGCCGTCGCGTCATACAGAACGGACCACAAAATGCCGCCGCAATATGCAGAAAAGGACAGCGAACACCCGCCCCATCACATACCCCAAATGGGCCAGTTGCTATGTAAAATCCCGGGCCGATTTCTCTTCCCAGTCCAGCCCTGGTGTAATGGGCTAAAGCACAGAACTGGTAATCAGAAGGTTGCTGGTTCGATCCCCACAGTCACCACCATTGTGTCCTTGAGTAAGGTACTTAACTCCAGGTTGCTCCGGGGGGATTGTCCCTGTAATAAGTGCACTAAGTCGCTTTGGATAAAAGTGTCTGCCAAATGCATAAATGTAAGGTTAAGTTGAATGCATTAACTTATTGGATATGGTATTCCCCAAAATATATATATTACACATTTGGGTAAATGTTGTAGGTCATCCAGGTATTCTATTGTTTAGACATAAATACTCCATCAATAGTAAGAGTGATATGGTGGCATGCCATTCCGAACATAGTCCCTTTCTCCCGTTCTTTCTCAGAGGGGGACATCTGTGGTAAACGACTGCCAACCTGGCCGATGAAAGCCCACAATTCTTTCCATTTCATCAGTGATCCAACAGCAAGCACTCCATGTATTCATTCATCTCTATTGCTCAGTTTCTCTGAGACACAATGACACGTTTCAACGTCACATTGCTACTTTACATTTCACAGGCATCACATTTTCCTTTGAAGTCAAAAAACCTAGACGGTAAATTATGGTGATCAGTCGGTCTGTGGGGACGTTGCAAAAAACGTGATTTCTTTGCTAGTGGTTTATGATTTGCATGTACTGTATCCTGGGCCTCTGGGTAATCACATAATATTCAGAAATGAAGAAGAGTGAAACTGAACCTCTTTACTTTGTATCTGTCGAGCTTGAGTGGCAGAATTATGCCACTGGAGTCTTTTTTATATCATTTGTATAGGAGACTCTGGGTAATACGGTTGCATTCGTGAATATAAACAAAAGCCAAAATGAGCATTTTTAGTTCTTTTCATGCATTGAATTACATTAACACATGTGCATATATATATATATATATATATATATATATATATATATATATATATATATATATATATATATATATATATATATATATATATAGCATATCCTGCATTTATCTTTCACATTTCAGCATCAATATTAATATAACTCAGTGCTTTACCTGTGTGTATGACTGTGATAATGCAGCATTTATGGATTTACTGTAAGTCACAATATTGCCTGATAATTCCCAGGCGGTGGCACACCCTGCCATCCTACTCCGCATGCAGTTCCTGTGTTGACCCATCTGTTCAATCGCCATGGTTACAATAATGGTACACGACCCCGCCTCTCTACTCCTCCTCAGCCAGCTTGGCAGCATCAAAACTAAATCAGTTTTCCTAAACGACATGTATGTGCATGTATGTGCATGTATGTGCATGTGTGTGTGTGTGTGTGTGTGTGTGTGTGGTTGAAAAAGTGTGCTACATTAACCCATATCCCCTGTTTTATCCATATACTGTATACACAGACAGTACACACACTCTTATACTGTATCTAACATTAACTATTTGATATGACAGGTGCGACTTATTCAGCACACACTTCTCTTTACTGATGAATACTTTATTAGTGTCAGTATCCTGCTGTCATGTCATGTAATTACCATAGCAGAGTAGTGTTCACATGACCTACTGACTAGCCGACTGTAAGCTTTC
>NC_068304.1:39791169-39803669 GCF_025860055.1 Xyrauchen texanus | reverse complement strand
ATCGTTTGTTCTATCGAAACGTTCTGTCGTTTGTTTGTTTATCTATCTGTGGTTTGTTTGCTCTACCTATCATTTGATTTATCGTTTGTTCTATCGAAACGTTTTATCGTTTGTTTATCTATCTATGGTTTGTTTGCTCTACCTATCATTTGTTTTCTCGTTTGTTTGTTTATCCATCTATGGTTTGTTTGCTCTACCTATTATTTGTTTTGTCGTTTGTTCTATCAAAACGTACTATCGTTTGTTTGTTTATCTATCTGTGGTTTGTTTGCTGTACCCATCATTTGTTTTATCGTTTGTTCTATCGAAACATTCTATCGTTTGTTTGTTTATCTATCTGTGGTTTGTTTGCTCTACCTATCATTTGTTTTATCGTTTGTTCTATCGAAACGTTCTATCGTTTGTTTGTTTATCTATCTGTGGTTTGTTTGCTCTACCTATCATTTGATTTATCGTTTGTTCTATCGAAACGTTCTATCGTTTGTTTGTTTATCTATCTGTGGTTTGTTTGCTCTACCTATCATTTGTTTTATCGTTTGTTTGTTTATCCATCTATGGTTTGTTTGCTCTACCTATTATTTGTTTTGTCGTTTGTTCTATCAAAACGTACTATCGTTTGTTTGTTTATCTATCTATGGTTTGTTTGCTCTACCTATTATTTGTTTTATCGTTTGTTCTATCGAAACGTTTTATCGTTTGTTTATCTATCTATGGTTTGTTTGCTCTACCTATCATTTGTTTTATCGTTTGTTTGTTTATCCATCTATGGTTTGTTTGCTCTACCTATTATTTGTTTTGTCGTTTGTTCTATCAAAACGTACTATCGTTTGTTTGCTTATCTATCTGTGGTTTGTTTGCTCTACCTATCATTTGATTTATCGTTTGTTCTATCGAAATGTTCTGTCGTTTGTTTGTTTATCTATCTGTGGTTTGTTTGCTCTACCTATTATTTGTTTTCTCGTTTTTTCTATCGAAACGTTCTATCGTTTGTTTGTTTATCTATCTGTGGTTTGTTTGCTCTACCTATCATTTGTTTTATCGTTTGTTTGTTTATCCATCTATGGTTTGTTTGCTCTACTTATTTGATTTGTCGTTTGTTCTCTCAAAACGTACTATCATTTGTTTGTTTATCTATCTATGGTTTGTTTGCTCTACCTATCATTTGTTTTCTCGTTTGTTCTATCGAAACGTTCTATCGTTTGTTTGTTTATCTATCTGTGGTTTGTTTGCTCTACCTATTATTTGTTTTCTCGTTTGTTCTATCGAAACGTTCTATCGTTTGTTTTTTTATCTATCTGTGGTTTGTTTGCTCTACCTATTATTTGTTTTCTCGTTTGTTCTATCGAAACGTTCTATCGTTTGTTTGTTTATCTATCTGTGGTTTGTTTGCTCTACCTATCATTTGTTTTCTCGTTTGTTCTATCGAAACGTTCTATCGTTTGTTTGTTTATCTATCTGTGGTTTGTTTGCTCTACCTATTATTTGTTTTCTCGTTTGTTCTATCGAAACGTTCTATCGTTTGTTTTTTTATCTATCTGTGGTTTGTTTGCTCTACCTATTATTTGTTTTATCGTTTGTTCTATCGAAACGTTCTATCGTTTGTTTGTTTATCTATCTGTGGTTTGTTTGCTCTACCTATCATTTGTTTTATCGTTTGTTTGTTTATCCATCTTTGGTTTGTTTGCTCTACCTATTATTTGTTTTGTCGTTTGTTCTATCAAAACGTTCTATCGTTTGTTTTTTTATCTATCTATGGTTTGTTTGCTCTACCTACTATTTGTTTTATCGTTTGTTCTATGGAAACGTTTTATCGTTTGTTTATCTATCTATGGTTTGTTTGCTCTACCTATCATTTGTTTTCTCGTTTGTTCTATCGAAACGTTCTATCGTTTGTTTGTTTATCTGTCTGTGGTTTGTTTGCTCTACCTATCATTTGTTTTATTGTTTGTTCTATCGAATCGTTGTATCGTTTGTTTGTTTATCTATCTGTGGTTTGTTTGCTCTACCTATCATTTGTTTTATCGTTTGTTTGTTTATCCATCTATGGTTTGTTTGCTCTACCTATTATTTGTTTTGTCGTTTGTTCTATCAAAACGTTCTATCGTTTGTTTGTTTATCTATCTATGGTTCCCCTTCTGTCGCTCTCTTATGTTGTGTCAGAGAACGACACTAGGGGTCTCTCTTGAGTGCCGATATTCACCTCTGTACTATGAAAAAAGGCCAATGAGAGTTGGCAGCCAGTATTTGCATGTCCCGCCCCCGGACATACGGGTATTTAAGCGGCGCAAATCACGGGAGTTCATTCAGAAAATTTCTTCGAGCCGATGGTCGTGTTTGCAGTTTGCTGCGTGACTACACACCGAGTTCCTGCTATCCTCTGCTGCATGCTGTTGGATTCTGCGGCGCACAACAGCGGCTTTCTCCTGGTTGCACGGCTGTGCACTTCCTGCCCTGAGCGCATCGACAGTTGCAGAAATAAGAAAGATCTCTCACGAGTCTTTCTTTCATAAAAGAGTTATTTCCTTCTAAAAGAGTAATTTTTCTAAAAGAGCAAAAACACAGCGGCGTGAACGTCCTTTTAAGGACGCCGTCTTTTAAAGATGCCCTTCCGCCCCTGTGTTGTTCCTGGATCGCGGTAGAGTACTCTCCGCTTCCGGCGGCCACAGGCGTTGTCTCGTGTGTCTGGGCAGTGATCACACCGAGGCTGCGTTTGTGGATGGTTCATGTTCTCACTGCGAGAACATGACCATGACAACGTTGCGGTCGCGGCTTGCTTACAATCGTAAGCAAGCCACTCCAACCGCCCCGTGTCGCTCCTTCTTCCCACGGGATTGAGGACGATGCGGCTGGCAATGGAGGCGATTTGGGGATGGCAGCGGTGCAGCTCGCCGGTACGCCCCTCGGACCACCAGCGCCCGGCACGCTCGTTGACTCCGTCCTCGCTCGAGGTGGCGGCGACTCGCCTCACAGCCAGTCTGCCTACCCTCAGGCGATGGAAGCAGATGAGTTCGCCGCGACATCGGAGGGCGTGGGCTCTGACGCTGAGGGCTCCTCTGGGCTGCCGCCTCGGGCTTGCACGCCCAGCAGGAGGCCGACACGCAGATGTCCGATATGCTTTCCGGGCAGCCAATAGCGTGGGCCTGGATTGGAACCCTCCATCCTCCCGCAGCCATCACGGCTAGACGATTGGTTTTTGGCGTGAGCGCCACTCACAGCCTCGCCCCCAGTACCTTTCTTCCCGGAGGTGCATGATGAGCTGGCGTCTTCGTGGAGAGCACCCCTCTCCACTCGTCGTGCCACCTGCTCATCCGCCCTCGCCACCCTCGACGGCGGAGCGCCACGGGTACACTGAGATCCCCAGGTGGATAGAGCTGTTGCGATCCATCTATGCCCGGAAGCACTACCACCTGGCGGGGCTGCCCTGTACTCCCTTCCGGTCCTGTAGAGCAACATCCTCAGCTCACCGTGAGGCCTACAGCGCTACCGGACGCGCCGCTTCGCCCTGCATGCCATGGCTCTCCTGCAGGTCCATCAAGCCAAGGCACTCCGCAACATGCACGGGGTGGCCCTGATCCCGACTGCGCTGCAGGAACTGCGCTCAGCGACCGACCTGCGCCCTGAGAGCGACGGAAGGTCACAGCGCGGGCACTCGGGCAGGCGATGGCCACTCTGGTGGTCCAGGAACGTTTCCTCAGCGCCCCTGTCTCCCAGTTCGGCCTCTTCGGCGACACCGTGGAGGACTTTGCCCAGCAGTTCTCCCTGGTGAAGAAGCAGGCGGAGGCCATTTCTCACATCATGCGCGCTGCAAGCCTGCCGCCACGGCCCAGGCCCCATCTGCTGCGCCGAGGCGTCCTCCTGCGACCAGAAGACCTTCTGCTCCGCCCCAATCTGGGCCCAGCTCTCAGCCCCAGCGTCGAGCAAACCGCAGGAAGCGTACGCCCCTGCCTCCACGGACCCCGTCGAGGACCCGGAAGGCTCCCAGGCGTCCCTGAGACAGCGGACCCAGAGGGCGAGAAGTTAGCTCCGGAGATGGTGAGACCGCTCCGTCCCCGGTGGAGGGCGGGAGGAGAATCTTGTGTTTTTTCATTTGCGCACCCCTGGCGGGGCTCGCGGTACCCAAATTCTCAATAAAGAGCTATTTCCTTTACCTCTGGGTCACATGGCCCTCAAATGCCGTTCTCCACGGCACTTTTGTTTCAGGCCTCAACAGTCCCGCGCCCAGGATGCGGTGCTCCGCCCTCAGCCCCACGACTGTTCCCGGCCGGCCGGTTCAGAGCGAGTCCAGAGGGCGCCGACATCAGACCTCCTCGTCTGTCACGAACCCGCCCCTGCGGGTCGCGCGGAACAAGGTAAGTGCTTTGAGCTTATTCTCAGCACCAGAGCCTCGGGACACCACAGAGCCTCCCGGCGCTGCGTTACCTGTTCCGCACCGCTCGCGAAGCCCGCCGGATGCGTCCAAAATACTTGTCCCCTTGGTGCCCCTAGCACAGAGCGCAGAGGCATGGCTTTCTCTGCCCAGCTCGTCACGCTGGCTGCACCGGACCATTCGACTTCGGTTACGCAATTCAGTTTGCCAGGTCTCCGCCCCCTTCCTGGGCGTTCGTTCCTCCGCAGTTCACGGCGAACATGCCCTCTCCCTGCGCGAGGAAATCGCCTCCCTTCTAATCAAGGACGCGATAGAGCCTGTCCCTCCAACCGAAACAAAGAAGGGTTTCTACAGCCCTTACTTCGTTGTACCCAAGAAAGGCGGTGGCATACGACCGATCTTGGACCTGCGAAGTTTTCAGTCGGACCCTGTCCAAACTCCCGTTCAAAATGCTCACCCAGAAACAAATCCTATCTGGCGTTCGGCAACTAACGTTCTATTGTTTGTTTGTTTATATATATGTGGTTTGTTTGCTCTACCTATCATTTGTTTTATCGTTTGTTTCTATCTTTCTTAAATCTTTTGTTAGTTCATTCTACCAATAATTTGTTCAATCATTTGTTCATTCTATCATTCATTCATGATATCCTTCTTTCTAAAGTTAATTTGTCCTACTATCTATCGCTTGTTCATTCATGCTTCCTTTCTATTGTTTGTTTGTTCGTTCAACATTGTACCTATCTGTCATTCATTACATTGTTCATTTTGTTGTTTGTTCGTTCATTCGGCCTATCGTTAATTCATTCTTACTGAATTGAGAAATTGTATTATTATATTATCATATTCTAAAATTATTATTATAACTAAAAGTGAAGTATTTAAGTTCAAATAATTAACATTATGCTCAGTTGAACGTTTATGGTACTTTGATTGTAGAACAGCCCCTGAACCCTTTAGCTTTCAACGTTTCGATAGAACAAACGAGAAAACAAATGATAGGTAGAGCAAACAAACCACTGATAGATAAACAAACAAATGATAGAACGTTTCGATAGAACAAACGATAAATCAAATGATAGGTAGAGCAAACAAACCACAGATAGATAAACAAACAAACGATAGAACGTTTCGATAGAACAAACGAGAAAACAAATGATAGGTAGAGCAAACAAACCACAGATAGATAAACAAACAAACGATAGAACGTTTCGATAGAACAAACGAGAAAACAAATGTAGATGAAGTGACACTAGGGGGCAATCTTGAGAGCCAGACACACCTTCAGATCTTTGAGTGGTGGTGGCGTAGTGGTATAAAGCACATAACTTGTAATCAGAAGGTTGCTGGTTCGATCCCCACAGTCACCACCATTGTGTCCTTGAGCAAGGCACTTAACTCCAGGTTGCTCCGGGGGGATTGTCCCTGTAATAAGTGCACTGTAAGTCGCTTTGGATAAAAGCATCTGCCAGATGCATAAATGTAAATCTAAAAGGCCAATGAGAATTGGCGAGTTGAATTTGCATGCCACTCCCCCGACATAGGGGTATAAAGGGAAGGACGGCAGGGAATTCATTCTGGTTTTTTCTTCGGACCAGAGCGGTCATACTACAGTTTGCTGAGTCGTCTGCTCATCGCCACCTTGCTATCAACGTTGCTGTTGGATCTATGGCACAGCGGTATCTCTCTTTCGGCACTTCGCTGCAGACTACACCCCTAGGCGCTTCGACAGCACTGTAAAAGTGCTAATTTTCTCTAAAAGAATGTGTACAGTGACGTTGAACGTCTTTTTAAAGATGCTGTTCCGTCTCTGTGCAGTTCCTGGATGTGGTGGTTACCTATCCGCCTCTGATGGCCACGAGCACTGCCTCACGTGTCTTGGGCAATGTCACATGAAGAAGCGTTAGTGGATGGTTCATGCCCTCACGGCCGGGTAATCCCTTACGGGTCACCATCCGTCAGCGCGCTCGCTGGCTTCCGTCCACCTCTGGGATGAGACAGGCAGCTCGCCTCAGTGCCAGCCTAATGTCTCTCCCGGAGCTCGAGACCCGGACGAGATGTCGATCACTGCATTGGAGGGTGTCCTGGTGATGTCGAATGTAGAAGACTCGACTGGACTGCCGCCTTTGGGTGTGGCAGCCCAGTGCCATGAGGTAGATGCTGAACTCACTGCCATGCTTTCCCGGTCCGCCGTGAGTGTCCCGGGCTTGAGTGAAACAGTCCGCCCGCCCCTGACCACTCGCAGCTGGATGACTGGTTTCTCGGGTCGGCATGCCGCTCGCGGCCCCGCCCTCCCCCAGTGCCAATCTTCCCGGGAGTGCACGATGAGCTGACGCATTCGTGGAGGGCACCTTTTGCTACCCGAACCTGATCTTTCAGCTTGTCCGGCCTCACCACCCTCGAGGGTTATGGCATGATTCCCCAGGTGGATTCCCCATCGTGGCAGACCTGTGCCCACTGAGCGCCGCCACTTGGCGGAATCGGCCGGCACTCCCTTCCCGAGCCTGTAGAACGACATCGTCCCTGGCGACGAAAGCCTACAGCACTGCCGGTCAGGCCGCCTATGCTCTGCATGCCATGGCCCTTCGTCAAGTCCACCAGGCCAAGGCTCTAAGTGATCTGCACGAGAGTAGTTCCGATCCCGGTGTGCTGCAAGAACTGCGCTCAGCGACTGACCTCGTCCTCTGAGCGTCAAAAGTCACAGCGCGAGCCATCGGCCAGACAATGTCCGCACTCGTGGACCTATGGCTAAACCTGGTCGAGATGAGGGAGGCAGACAAGGCACGGTTCCTTAATGCCCCCATCTCCCAGGCCGGCTGAGCGCGCTCCCCTGCAGCGGAGCAGGAGTGTGACGCCCCCCGCCTCTCAGCCAGCCGTCAAGACCCCTAAAAGGGATCCCAAGCGGAAGAAGTCGACTGCAGGAACCAAGGAGATGGTATACACCAGTAAGGGGTACTTCCAAGATGAAATGTGACCGTAGCCTGGTTAGTTGAATCCTGTGGGAGCACCTGTGACGTTCTTTAATGTCCACTGATTGGATCGAACCTCACGAATAAATGGAGTACGTCAGCTTGTGCGTGTGTTTTGCAGTTCAATGGTTAATCCTTTACATATTAATGTATTTGCAGATTTTTTGTGTCTCGTTATATGTTTGTGAGTGTGTTTCATTTTCATGGTCGGCTGAAAATTTCATGCTTGACTGATGGCAGAACACAAGGATATCACTGGCACACAGAAAGGGTCTGATCAGGAGGGGCCAATTAAAACCTGTATAATGTGATCTGATCTTCACACTGAAATATGCGAGACACACACAGGCGCACGGATACAATGTGGCACTGAAGGTCTTTTGGGATTTTTTGTTAGTCTCCTTTCAGATGCCGACAGCCTGTAATAAACCCTGACAGAAAGATGCCCAGACAATAGCCTGAAAATGGGATGTTTTTACAGTATGAGTATTGTAAAGTGCACCCTAAAATGCAAATATGTGTTAATGATAGAAACTTTAATCAGTATTACAGGGTTCCCACAAGTCTTGGCAATGCAGTTTTCCAGTCATGGAAAAGATGAGAAAAAATACCTAGATATTATTTGTCCTGGAAAATATTTTCCTCTAAAATGAGCCCATGTCGGGGGGGTGTTCACTGTCCTTTTCTGCATATCGCGGTGCCATTTTGTGGTCCGTTCTGCATAATGCGGCGGCTCATTTTAGCTTATCGCAGCCCATTCAGCCCGATTCGCTCGGTTCTCCCGATGGCCAGTCCACCCCTGACCGGCCCCAAAGTGCGTCAGCCCACCGGGAAAATTCCCGGTATGCCCACTGGGAAAATGCACGGTATGGCCACCTGGAAAATGCCTGGTATGCCCACTGGGAAAATGCACGGTATGCCAACCTGGAAAATGCCCGGTATGCCCACTGGGAAAATGCCAGTATGCCCACCTGTAAAATGCCGGTATGCCCACTGGGAAAATGCACGGTATGTCAGATTACCAGTCCAGCCCTGATCTAAACCACAACTGTTCTCATATTAAAGGGTCAGTCAAACATATGTTTTCCGTGTAAAGATATATCCAATATTGCATATTTGTAGTCATGATGATGTAACGCCAGTAAACCTGTGTCCAAAAAATTTAATAAAAGTCTGTAATCAAATGTTTCACAGACATTTCTGTAAACTGTTAAACGTTCTTTACCGAACAGCTGTCACATTACATCATCAGCTAATGCATGTGGTGAAATACATGCAACGTTTTCAGCGCATTTTTTCTCTCTCTCGTAGATTTGGCTTTCTTGTTAATTATTTTCAACAATGTCCAGAATGTTTCACTATGTCCAGTAAATTCTCTTTAGGACAGCCTGTACGTGTTGCTCTATTGCTCCTGCACTTTTCTTTCAGTTGTTTTAAAGAAATATGCCTGTTTTCGCTGACGTTGGTTCATTAAATGCCATGTGCTATATTTAATGTACGTAGCTGATGATAATGCAAGGCAGGGACATTGCAGATACAGTAAATGCCCCTTTTTCAGCAGAATTCAGCAATGGTTTTGGCTGTTGGGAGTATTTTAAATGGCTCACATATACACACAATGTTATTTGACTGCTTTCTTTATTTTTAGACTAGTCGACTAAGAAATGGTAATTTAAACGTCAGTGAAATGAGTCGTTCCGCACATCTCTAGGTTCAGTTTTGCGTTTAATATGCACCAGATGGTCAGCGGGCAGACTGTGGGTCTGTGTCGCATGAGGCTGAAACTAATTCAATGCCAACCTCACTTCAACAGAAAATACAGATGCTAAATGAATGATTGGTTCAACTCAGGTTGAAACTGAAAAATGAGATGCCACTGGTCAGGTAGGCATGGATGGGGTGGTTCTGACTGGGTTCTGTTATAAAACAACTGGACGGTTTGGCCATGCCAATGTGTGTTTGAATGTAACCATCTGCATTACAGACCCAACAGATATCTGTGTGTGAGTGTGTGTGTGTGTGTGTGTGTGTGTGTGTGAGTGTGTGTGTGTGAGAGTGTGTGTGAGTGTGTGTCTGTGTGTGAGTGTGTGTGTGTGTGTGTGTGTGTGTGAGAGTGTGTGTGAGTGTGTGTGTGAGTGTGTGTGTGAGTGTGTGAGTGCGTGTGTGACTGTGTGTGTGTGTGAGTGCGTGTGTGACTGTGTGTGTGACTGTGTGTGTGTGTGTGTGTGTGTGAGTGCGTGTGTGACTGTGTGTGTGTGTGTGTGTGTGTGTGTGTGACTGTGTGTGTGTGTGTGTGACTGTGTGTGTGTGTGTGTGACTGTGTGTGTGTGTGTGTGTGTGTGTGTGACTGTGTGTGAGTGCGTGTGTGACTGTGTGTGTGTGACTGTGTGTGAGTGCGTGTGTGTGTGAGTGCGTGTGTGAATCTGAGTGCGTGTGTGTGTGTGTGTGTGTGTGACTGTGTGTGAGTGTGTGAGTGCGTGTGTGACTGTGTGTGTGA
The DNA here is from genome assembly GCF_025860055.1 of Xyrauchen texanus. NCBI lineage: Eukaryota > Metazoa > Chordata > Actinopteri > Cypriniformes > Catostomidae > Xyrauchen > Xyrauchen texanus. The sequence goes on along the minus strand of NC_068304.1, from coordinate 39,793,840 downwards.
CTGTTTGTGACTGTGTGTGTGTGTGTGTGTGTGTGTGTGTGTGTGTGTGTGACTGTGTGTGAGTGTGTGAGTGCGTGTGTGACTGTGTGTGTGACTGTGTGTGACTGTGTGTGAGTGCGTGTGTGACTGTGTGTGTGTGTGTGTGTGTGACTGTGTGTGAGTGCGTGTGTGTGACTGTCTGTGTGTGTGTGTGTGTGTGTGTGTCTGTGTGTGTGTGTGTGACTGTGTGTGTGTGTGAGTGTGTGAGTGCGTGTGTGACTGTGTGTGTGAGTGCGTGTGTGACTGTGTGTGTGTGTGTGAGTGCGTGTGTGACTGTGTGTGTGTGTGTGTGTGTGACTCTGTGTGTGTGTGTGTGTGACTGTGTGTGAGTGTGTGTGTGAGTGTGTGTGTGTGTGTGTGTGAGTGCGTGTGTGACTGTGTGTGAGTGCGTGTGTGACTGTGTGTGTGACTGTTTGTGACTGTGTGTGTGTGTGTGTGTGTGTGTGTGTGTGTGTGACTGTGTGTGAGTGTGTGAGTGCGTGTGTGACTGTGTGTGTGACTGTGTGTGACTGTGTGTGAGTGCGTGTGTGACTGTGTGTGTGTGTGTGTGTGTGTGTGTGACTGTGTGTGAGTGCGTGTGTGTGACTGTCTGTGTGTGTGTGTGTGTGTGTGTGTGTGTGTGTGTGACTGTGTGTGTGTGTGAGTGTGTGAGTGCGTGTGTGACTGTGTGTGTGAGTGCGTGTGTGACTGTGTGTGTGTGTGTGTGTGTGTGACTCTGTGTGTGTGTGTGTGTGTGACTGTGTGTGTGTGTGTGAGTGTGTGAGTGCGTGTGTGACTGTGTGTGTGAGTGCGTGTGTGTGTGACTGTGTGTGTGTGTGTGTGTGTGTGACTCTGTGTGTGTGTGTGTGTGTGACTGTGTGTGAGTGTGTGTGTGTGTGTGTGTGTGTGTGTGTGTGTGTGAGTGCGTGTGTGACTGTGTGTGCGTGTTTTTGTGATTTACAAGGACAATTTTGTAAGTTACAAATTAGTAATTACAAGGGTATTATGCTATAAATGTGATTTATGAGGACATTTCTAGTGTCCCCATAATTCAAATCGCTTAAAAATCATACTAAATTATGTTTTATTGAAAATGTAAAAATGCAGAATGTTTTCTGTGAGGGTTAGGTTTAGGGGTAGGGTTAGGTTTAGGGGATAGAATATAAAGTTTGTACAGTATAAAAGTCATTATGTCTATGGAAAGTCCTCATAATGATAGGTAGACCAACATGTGTGTGTGTGTGTGTGTGTGTGTGTGTGTGACTGTGTGTGAGTGTGTGTGTGAGTGTGTGTGTGAGTGTGTGAGTGCGTGTGTGACTGTGTGTGTGTGTGTGTGAGTGCGTGTGTGACTGTGTGTGTGTGTGTGTGTGTGTGTGTGTGACTGTGTGTGAGTGCGTGTGTGACTGTGTGTGTGTGTGTGTGTGTGTGTGTGTGTGTGAGACTGTGTGTGACTGTGTGTGTGTGTGTGTGTGTGTGTGTGTGTGACTGTGTGTGAGTGTGTGTGTGTGTGTGTGTGTGTGTGTGTGAGTGTGTGTGTGACTGTGTGTGAGTGTGTGAGTGCGTGTGTGACTGTGTGTGTGAGTGCGTGTGTGTGTGTGTGAGTGCGTGTGTGACTGTGTGAGTGCGTGTGTGACTCTGTGTGTGTGTGTGTGTGTACTGTGTGTGAGTGTGTGAGTGCGTGTGTGACTGTGTGTGAGTGCGTGTGTGACTGTGTGTGTGTGACTGTTTGTGACTGTGTGTGTGTGTGTGTGTGTGTGACTGTGAGTGTGTGTGAGTGCGTGTGTGACTGTGTGTGAGTGCGTGTGTGACTGTGTGTGTGTGTGTGTGTGTGTGTGTGTGTGTGACTGTGTGTGAGTGCGTGTGTGTGACTGTCTGTGTGTGTGTGTGTGTGTGTGTGTGTGTGTGTGTGTGTGTGAGTGTGTGTGACTGTGTGTGTGAGTGTGTGAGTGCGTGTGTGAGTGTGTGTGTGTGTGTGAGTGCGTGTGTGACTGTGTGTGTGTGTGTGTGTGTGTGTGTGTGTGTGTGTGTGTGTGTGACTGTGAGTGCGTGTGTGACTGTGTGTGAGTGCGTGTGTGACTGTGTGTGACTGTGTGTGACTGTGTTTGAGTGTGTGAGTGTGTGTGTGTGACTGTGTGTGACTGTGTGTGAGTGCGTGTGTGACTGTGTGTGTGTGTGTGTGTGTGTGTGTGTGTGTGTGTGTGTGACTGTGTGTGTGTGTGTGTGTGACTGTGTGTGTGTGTGAGTGTGTGAGTGCGTGTGTGACTGTGTGTGTGAGTGTGTGTGTGACTGTGTGTGTGTGTGTGACTGTGTGTGAGTGTGTGTGTGAGTGTGTGTGTGTGTGTGTGAGTGCGTGTGTGACTGTGTGTGCGTGTTTTTGTGATTTACAAGGACAATTTTGTAAGTTACAAATTAGTAATCACAAGGTTATTATGCTATAAATGTGATTTATGAGGACATTTCTAGTGTCCCCATAATTCAAATCGCTTATAAATCATACTAAATTATGTTTTTTGAAAATGTAAAAATGCAGAAGGTTTTCTGTGAGGGTTAGGTTTAGGGGTTGTGTTAGGTTTAGGGGATAGAATATAAAGTTTGTACAGTATAAAAACCATTATGTCTATGGAAAGTCCCCATAAAACATGGAAACACAACA
>NC_068304.1:39778669-39786169 GCF_025860055.1 Xyrauchen texanus | reverse complement strand
GAATCAACTACTGTATATTATGAAGGCAGATTTTTAATGAAAGGTTTAAAAGAGAGAGCATCCTTTGTCTAAAGCAACAGTGTTATTCAGCAGCTTGTGCTCCCGGTTTGTCCACCAGAGGGCGCTAGAGGATAAATTGACAGTCATGCACACTATGAGCTCAAATAGGAAGATGTTAACTTTGTAACTCTCTATACTACATATCAGGAGAGGTTAAATGTTAAAATGTTGTCTGGAGAGTATTTCCAGTGGTTTTCAGCAGCATGCATCCTTGCATGCATTTTGACACACAATATTGCCCAAAAACCCTTGTGCTGCCAGAGAGGAGTTTGTGATCGACAGAATTTGTGGCATAATTTCGACGCACAAATATGGTTACAGTAAGGCACTTACAAAGTACATTCAAGTATTAAGTTTAGCTAGATGGGAATACGAGCATGCAAATGCAGTCAGTGTGAATAAAAGGTGAAAGACACAATTTTAGGATTACAGTTTTTTTCGATTGCTAAACGACAGTGAGCACAACTGGAGCTACATGTGCAAAACTCTAACTACAGTCTGCACAGCAGCAGTTCATGTGGACCAAACTCTAGTTCCTTTTTCATTGCTTGAACACAGTTTTCAAAACTCTACACACTTATCCCATGACTTTAACCACAACCTGCACAACACTGTGGATTTACAGCACTTTGTTCAAATGCTAACACACTGCTGTCAAAACTGTGAAGCACACATTCAAAACAGAATAGATTTCAGCTGAAAGGCTAAACAGGTGTCTTGTTTTAGACTTGTTAGTGAACACACACACATATATATATAAATATATATATAGGTAGAGCTCAGAAAGACTTATTTTGGAAATGGAACAAGGAAGACGGGTTCGTGGAGGGAGACAAAGAAGACAAAGAGCTGTTATTTTAGATGAAATAAGGGCTACACTTATAGACCATGTCGTGAACCATGGGCTCTCATTGAGAGAGGCAGGGTTGAGGGTGCAAGCAAATTTTCCATCATACAAAGAGGTGAGAGTTACATCCTTACAGTAAATGAAAACATTACAGGAATTTATTTTCTATTGCAATTATAGAATATTTACACAGATATATATTGCAGTAAGTTTGACTGTAAAATATATTTTTACAACAGGACCCGAAGGACGCCCCCAACAGGAGGAAGAGCAAAAATATTTTCAGATGCACAGGAAATGTTGACATGGTTGTTGTCAACAATGCAATAAAACTGCGGGAGATTAAAGATAGAGTGCTGTCTGATAATGATATATTTCAAAATGTTACTGTAATTCCGTAAATTACTACAGACTATTGAAGCAAACTGCAAATTTTAATTTACCTTAAAGAATTGTTATGTTCTAAAAATGTAAATAAATCATGTGAGAGAATGTCTCTCTTTTCTTTGAAGAAAATATGAGTCACTGAAATTGTTCAAACTGTAAAGATGAAAAGTTTGTATTTCTGTATTGGTGTTTGATACTAGTGGTTTGACTCTCAGTGTGTTCTGAGTGACGGTGTGTGTTATCTCAGTGAGGGTTGTGTGTAGTGTGTGAGTGACGGTGTGTGTTATCTCAGTGAGGGTTGTGTGTAGTGTTTGAGTGACGGTGTGTGTTATCTCAGTGAGGGTTGTGTGTAGTGTGTGAGTGACGGTGTGTGTTATCTCAGTGAGGGTTGTGTGTAGTGTCTGAGTGACGGTGTGTGTTATCTCAGTGAGGGTTGTGTGTAGTGTGTGAGTGACGGTGTGTGTTATTTCAGTGAGGGTTGTGTGTAGTGTCTGAGTGTGTGTGTGTTATCTCAGTGAGGGTTGTGTATAGTGTCTGAGTGAGTGTGTGTTATCTCAGTGAGGGTTGTGTGTAGTGTGTGAGTGACGGTGTGTGTTATCTCAGTGAGGGTTGTGTATAGTGTTTGAGTGACGGTGTGTGTTATCTCAGTGAGGGTTGTGTGTAGTGTCTGAGTGAGTGTGTGTTATCTCAGTGAGGGTTGTGTATAGTGTGTGAGTGACGGTGTGTGTTATCTCAGTGAGGGTTGTGTATAGTGTGTGAGTGACAGTGTGTGTTATCTCAGTGAGGGTTGTGTATAGTGTGTGAGTGACGGTGTGTGTTATCTCAGTGAGGGTTGTGTATAGTGTGTGAGTGACAGTGTGTGTTATCTCAGTGAGGGTTGTGTATAGTGTTTGAGTGACGGTGTGTGTTATCTCAGTGAGGGTTGTGTATAGTGTGTGAGTGACGGTGTGTGTTATCTCAGTGAGGGTTGTGTATAGTGTCTGAGTGAGTGTGTGTTATCTCAGTGAGGGTTGTGTATAGTGTGTGAGTGACGGTGTGTGTTATCTCAGTGAGGGTTGTGTGTAGTGTCTGAGTGAGTGTGTGTTATCTCAGTGAGGGTTGTGTATAGTGTTTGAGTGACGGTGTGTGTTATCTCAGTGAGGGTTGTGTGTAGTGTCTGAGTGAGTGTGTGTTATCTCAGTGAGGGTTGTGTGTAGTGTGTGAGTGACGGTGTGTGTTATCTCAGTGAGGGTTGTGTGTAGTGTCTGAGTGACGGTGTGTGTTATCTCAGTGAGGGTTGTGTGTAGTGTGTGAGTGACGGTGTGTGTTATTTCAGTGAGGGTTGTGTGTAGTGTCTGAGTGACGGTGTGTGTTATCTCAGTGAGGGTTGTGTATAGTGTCTGAGTGAGTGTGTGTTATCTCAGTGAGGGTTGTGTATAGTGTCTGAGTGAGTGTGTGTTATCTCAGTGAGGGTTGTGTATAGTGTTTGAGTGACGGTGTGTGTTATCTCAGTGAGGGTTGTGTGTAGTGTGTGAGTGACGGTGTGTGTTATCTCAGTGAGGGTTGTGTGTAGTGTGTGAGTGACGGTGTGTGTGTTATCTCAGTGAGGGTTGTGTGTAGTGTCTGAGTGACGGTGTGTGTTATCTCAGTGAGGGTTGTGTGTAGTGTCTGAGTGACGGTGTGTGTTATCTCAGTGAGGGTTGTGTGTAGTGTCTGAGTGACGGTGTGTGTTATCTCAGTGAGGGTTGTGTATAGTGTCTGAGTGAGTGTGTGTTATCTCAGTGAGGGTTGTGTATAGTGTTTGAGTGACGGTGTGTGTTATCTCAGTGAGGGTTGTGTGTAGTGTGTGAGTGACGGTGTGTGTTATCTCAGTGAGGGTTGTGTGTAGTGTGTGAGTGACGGTGTGTGTGTTATCTCAGTGAGGGTTGTGTGTAGTGTCTGAGTGACGGTGTGTGTTATCTCAGTGAGGGTTGTGTGTAGTGTCTGAGTGACGGTGTGTGTTATCTCAGTGAGGGTTGTGTGTAGTGTGTGAGTGACGGTGTGTGTGTTATCTCAGTGAGGGTTGTGTGTAGTGTCTGAGTGACGGTGTGTGTTATCTCAGTGAGGGTTGTGTGTAGTGTCTGAGTGACGGTGTGTGTTATCTCAGTGAGGGTTGTGTGTAGTGTCTGAGTGACGGTGTGTGTTATCTCAGTGAGGGTTGTGTATAGTGTCTGAGTGACGGTGTGTGTTATCTCAGTGAGGGTTGTGTATAGTGTTTGAGTGACGGTGTGTGTTATCTCAGTGAGGGTTGTGTATAGTGTCTGAGTGACAGTGTGTTATCTCAGTGAGGGTTGTGTGTAGTGTAGTGAGGGTTGTGTGTAGTGTCTGAGTGACGGTGTGTGTTATCTCAGTGAGGGTTGTGTGTAGTGTCTGAGTGACGGTGTGTGTTATCTCAGTGAGGGTTGTGTGTAGTGTCTGAGTGACGGTGTGTGTTATCTCAGTGAGGGTTGTGTATAGTGTCTGAGTGAGTGTGTGTTATCTCAGTGAGGGTTGTGTGTAGTGTGTGTTATCTCAGTGAGGGTTGTGTATAGTGTCTGAGTGAGTGTGTGTTATCTCAGTGAGGGTTGTGTATAGTGTCTGAGTGAGTGTGTGTTATCTCAGTGAGGGTTGTGTGTAGTGTCTGAGTGAGTGTGTGTTATCTCAGTGAGGGTTGTGTGTAGTGTGTGTTATCTCAGTGAGGGTTGTGTATAGTGTTTGAGTGACAGTGTGTGTTATCTCAGTGAGGGTTGTGTGTAGTGTGTGTTATCTCAGTGAGGGTTGTGTATAGTGTTTGAGTGACGGTGTGTGTTATCTCAGTGAGGGTTGTGTGTAGTGTCTGAGTGAGTGTGTGTTATCTCAGTGAGGGTTGTGTATAGTGTTTGAGTGACGGTGTGTGTTATCTCAGTGAGGGTTGTGTGTAGTGTCTGAGTGAGTGTGTGTTATCTCAGTGAGGGTTGTGTATAGTGTTTGAGTGACAGTGTGTGTTATCTCAGTGAGGGTTGTGTATAGTGTTTGAGTGACGGTGTGTGTTATCTCAGTGAGGGTTGTGTGTAGTGTGTGAGTGACGGTGTGTGTTATCTCAGTGAGGGTTGTGTATCGTGTTTGAGTGACGGTGTGTGTTATCTCAGTGAGGGTTGTGTGTAGTGTGTGAGTGACGGTGTGTGTTATCTCAGTGAGGGTTGTGTGTAGTGTCTGAGTGACGGTGTGTGTTATCTCAGTGAGGGTTGTGTGTAGTGTGTGAGTGACGGTGTGTGTTATCTCAGTGAGGGTTGTGTGTAGTGTGTGAGTGACGGTGTGTGTTATCTCAGTGAGGGTTGTGTGTAGTGTCTGAGTGACGGTGTGTGTTATCTCAGTGAGGGTTGTGTGTAGTGTGTGAGTGGCGGTGTGTGTTATCTCAGTGAGGGTTGTGTGTAGTGTGTGAGTGACGGTGTGTGTTATCTCAGTGAGGGTTGTGTGTAGTGTCTGAGTGGCGGTGTGTGTTATCTCAGTGAGGGTTGTGTGTAGTGTGTGAGTGGCGGTGTGTGTTATCTCAGTGAGGGTTGTGTATAGTGTTTGAGTGGCGGTGTGTGTTATCTCAGTGAGGGTTGTGTATAGTGTCTGAGTGAGTGTGTGTTATCTCAGTGAGGGTTGTGTGTAGTGTCTGAGTGACGTGTGTGTTATCTCAGTGAGGGTTGTGTGTAGTGTCTGAGTGACGGTGTGTGTTATCTCAGTGAGGGTTGTGTATAGTGTCTGAGTGAGTGTGTGTTATCTCAGTGAGGGTTGTGTGTAGTGTCTGAGTGACGGTGTGTGTTATCTCAGTGAGGGTTGTGTGTAGTGTCTGAGTGACGGTGTGTGTTATCTCAGTGAGGGTTGTGTGTAGTGTCTGAGTGACGGTGTGTGTTATCTCAGTGAGGGTTGTAGTGTAGTGAGGTTGTGTGTAGTGTCAGTGCGGTGTGTGTTATCTCAGTGAGGGTTGTGTGTAGTGTCTGAGTGACGGTGTGTGTTATCTCAGTGAGGGTTGTGTGTAGTGTGTGAGTGAGCGGTGTGTGTTATCTCAGTGAGGGTTGTGTGTAGTGTGTGAGTGACGGTGTGTGTTATCTCAGTGAGGGTTGTGTATAGTGTCTGAGTGACGGTGTGTGTTATCTCAGTGAGGGTTGTGTGTAGTGTCTGAGTGACGGTGTGTGTTATCTCAGTGAGGGTTGTGTGTAGTGTCTGAGTGACGGTGTGTGTTATCTCAGTGAGGGTTGTGTGTAGTGTCTGAGTGACGGTGTGTGTTATCTCAGTGAGGGTTGTGTGTAGTGTCTGAGTGACGGTGTGTGTTATCTCAGTGAGGGTTGTGTATAGTGTCTGAGTGACGGTGTGTGTTATCTCAGTGAGGGTTGTGTGTAGTGTCTGAGTGACGGTGTGTGTTATCTCAGTGAGGGTTGTGTGTAGTGTCTGAGTGACGGTGTGTGTTATCTCAGTGAGGGTTGTGTATAGTGTCTGAGTGACGGTGTGTGTTATCTCAGTGAGGGTTGTGTGTAGTGTCTGAGTGAGTGTGTGTTATCTCAGTGAGGGTTGTGTATAGTGTTTGAGTGACGGTGTGTGTTATCTCAGTGAGGGTTGTGTGTAGTGTCTGAGTGACGGTGTGTGTTATCTCAGTGAGGGTTGTGTGTAGTGTCTGAGTGACGGTGTGTGTTATCTCAGTGAGGGTTGTGTATAGTGTCTGAGTGACGGTGTGTGTTATCTCAGTGAGGGTTGTGTGTAGTGTCTGAGTGAGTGTGTGTTATCTCAGTGAGGGTTGTGTATAGTGTTTGAGTGACGGTGTGTGTTATCTCAGTGAGGGTTGTGTATAGTGTCTGAGTGACAGTGTGTTATCTCAGTGAGGGTTGTGTGTAGTGTAGTGAGGGTTGTGTGTAGTGTCTGAGTGACGGTGTGTGTTATCTCAGTGAGGGTTGTGTGTAGTGTCTGAGTGACGGTGTGTGTTATCTCAGTGAGGGTTGTGTGTAGTGTGTGAGTGACGGTGTGTGTTATCTCAGTGAGGGTTGTGTGTAGTGTCTGAGTGACGGTGTGTGTTATCTCAGTGAGGGTTGTGTGTAGTGTCTGAGTGACGGTGTGTGTTATCTCAGTGAGGGTTGTGTGTAGTGTCTGAGTGACGGTGTGTGTTATCTCAGTGAGGGTTGTGTGTAGTGTGTGAGTGACGGTGTGTGTTATCTCAGTGAGGGTTGTGTATCGTGTTTGAGTGACGGTGTGTGTTATCTCAGTGAGGGTTGTGTGTAGTGTTTGAGTGACGGTGTGTGTTATCTCAGTGAGGGTTGTGTGTAGTGTGTGAGTGACGGTGTGTGTTATCTCAGTGAGGGTTGTGTGTAGTGTGTGAGTGACGGTGTGTGTTATCTCAGTGAGGGTTGTGTGTAGTGTCTGAGTGACGGTGTGTGTTATCTCAGTGAGGGTTGTGTGTAGTGTGTGAGTGACGGTGTGTGTTATCTCAGTGAGGGTTGTGTATAGTGTTTGAGTGGCGGTGTGTGTTATCTCAGTGAGGGTTGTGTATAGTGTCTGAGTGAGTGTGTGTTATCTCAGTGAGGGTTGTGTATAGTGTCTGAGTGAGTGTGTGTTATCTCAGTGAGGGTTGTGTGTAGTGTCTGAGTGACGGTGTGTGTTATCTCAGTGAGGGTTGTGTATAGTGTCTGAGTGAGTGTGTGTTATCTCAGTGAGGGTTGTGTGTAGTGTCTGAGTGACGGTGTGTGTTATCTCAGTGAGGGTTGTGTGTAGTGTCTGAGTGACGGTGTGTGTTATCTCAGTGAGGGTTGTGTGTAGTGTCTGAGTGACGGTGTGTGTTATCTCAGTGAGGGTTGTGTGTAGTGTAGTGAGGGTTGTGTGTAGTGTCAGTGTGTGTGTTATCTCAGTGAGGGTTGTGTGTAGTGTCTGAGTGACGGTGTGTGTTATCTCAGTGAGGGTTGTGTAGTGTAGTGTGTGTGTAGTGACGGTGTGTGTTATCTCAGTGAGGGTTGTGTGTAGTGTCTGAGTGACGGTGTGTGTTATCTCAGTGAGGGTTGTGTATAGTGTCTGAGTGACGGTGTGTGTTATCTCAGTGAGGGTTGTGTGTAGTGTCTGAGTGACGGTGTGTGTTATCTCAGTGAGGGTTGTGTGTAGTGTCTGAGTGACGGTGTGTGTTATCTCAGTGAGGGTTGTGTGTAGTGTCTGAGTGACGTGTGTGTTATCTCAGTGAGGGTTGTGTGTAGTGTCTGAGTGAC
>NC_068304.1:39763669-39771169 GCF_025860055.1 Xyrauchen texanus | reverse complement strand
GGAGGCTTCACGCTATTCTCCACGGCATCAGCGCACAACTCACCACACGTCCCACCGAGAACGAGAACCACATTATAGGTTACCCCGTGTGACTCTACCCTCCCTAGCAACCGGGCCAATTTGGTTGCTAAGGAGACCTGACTGGAGTCACACAGCACACCCTGGCGACTCCCGAAACTCGCGACTCCAGGTGTGGTAGCCAGCGTCAATACTCACTGAGATACACAGCTACCCAAAAAATATATATATATATATTTTTAAATAGCTTCTATGTTGTAAGCTACGCTTGATTAGTAACTTGTAGTGTAGCTCACTCCTTTTTAGCTTGACCATAGATTACCTACAGAGAGAGAGTAAACCGGATCTCCGTTCTGTATTTAATCACAGCCAGCAGCGATATGAGTGAACGAACAAAGTTCTGCAGGGTTTTCATCATGTGCTTCGAATCGATTTAGTACTTCATACATGAGTGTTGGCGTATTGCACACGTGTATCGGAACTGAAACAGGCACGTGCTCGACAAGCCCGACGCTGCTATTGGGGAGAGTTAATAATATATCACACACAGACCCGAGGGCGTGTGACTGGTGCGAGAGCAGTTGACAGGCCTGCTGTGGGATGCACTGGGACACGTGCTCTTCATTGATCATCACTTTAACTTATCGACTGCGGTTGTCTCTGGTTGTCATGGCGACAGAGCTGTTAGTGTAGTCTCCTCTGTTTGTGCCTCTGGGGGTGTTTGCATGTGGTTCTGGTGATATCGCCTCTTCAACGTGGTAGAAATGTTCTCATCACCCTTAAATATCATATTTGGGTCAATGGTGTGACGCTCAGAATCTATTAAAAACGCAATTACTTGAGTACACTTCAACTGTGATGAACATTTTACATTTCTGAGTTCAAAGTCATTTTGATATTTTTTCTGGGGTCAATGTAAATGTAAAAAAAGTCATGTAACCATCCAGATTATAATAATAGTATTATAATAATAATAATAATATCAGTCTCATTCAATGCTGAGGTTCTTGGCATGAGAAGTTTGAAATCATTTTTCATTATTATTTCTTAAAATGAAACTATTTTGTTGAAAAACATAATTAATATTAATTATACATGCATGCACTATTGTGTTGTCAAGTGGCAAAAAAACAAAAAAAAAAACATTTAAACATTAATGGCTATCTGAAAATTGCATTTTCAATCAAATTTTTAACTTTTTATAAAAAAATGTGTTCAGGTCAAATGGAAAACCCATAAGAAAACCTCCTGATATGTGTGACTCAAAAACCCTAATATTTGTTCAAATAAATACAATAATAGTAATATTCTGTACCTTGAACTATCTATCTGTCTGTCTGTCTGTCCGTCCATCCGTCCATCTATCCGTCTGTCTGTCTGTCTATCTTTCTGTCCATCCGTCTATCTATCTGTCTGTCTGTCTGTCGTCCGTCTGTCCATCTATCTATCCATCTGTCTGTCTGTCTATCTTTCTGTCCATCTATCTATCTGTCTATCCATCTGTCTATCTGTATAATGTCTGTCTATCTATCTGTCTGTCTGTCTGTCTATCTATCTATCCATCTGTCTATCTATCTGTCTGTCTATCTTTCTGTCCATCTATCTATCTGTCTATCCATCTGTCTATCTGTATAATGTCTGTCTATCTATCTGTCTGTCTGTCTGTCTATCTATCTATCCATCTGTCTGTCTATCTATCTGTCTGTCTGTATAATGTCTGTCTATCTATCTATCTGTCTGTCTGTCTGTCTGTCTATCTGTATAATGTCTGTCTATCTATCTGTCTGTCTGTCTGTCTATCTATCTATCTGTCTGTATAATGTCTGTCTGACTGTCTGTCTATCTATCTGTCTGACTGTCTGTCTGTCTGTCTGTCTGTATAATGTCTGTGTGGAGCGGAGGGGGGCGGGGCCGGGTCGGAATATCGCGCGCCCGGTCCCCAATCGGCCTGAGAGAAAAAGCTCACTCACCGGTTCTCTGATGTACTGTCGTGTGGTCCTCCAACACTCCTCCACACTCAGGCGGACGACAGCCTCTCCAACCCCGGGTGAACCGGAATGAAACCTTCGACCCCCAGCGGGCAGAACGCGCCTCCGCTTTCCTGGCAGCAAATGGGGACACTCCTCCGACCCTGGCAGCGGCCCTACCGCTCCGAGCGGTCGGAGAGTTTCTTCCCTCCTCCCCTCGCGGACGGCGGTCTCCCTCGACCCCTCCGCGTCTCTGGGGACGGCAGGGCACTCCTCCGCCCCCGGCAGCGGCTCCCTCGCTCCAGGCAGTCGGGGTATCCCGTCCCCACTTGCCCCGCGGACGACGGCCGTTCCCCGCATCCGGGCGGTCGGGCTACTCCGTCACCCGGCAGATGGCAGCGGAGCTCCCCAGGGTGGACGGCAGTATCGAGGAGTCTGCGACGGGCATCCCTCCTCCTTCCCGGCTTTCGGCACCAATGTAACACAGTTAAAGGATGAGCAAGGAGGAGGTCGAGAACCGGCTTGTCAACATAAATCATATTTAATTAAACTCAAAACAAAAACACATAAACAAACACACATGACGGACATGCCCGTAATCTCGAACAATCGTCACCGGCCGCCTTTATCCCTCGCGCTCCTCATCAGGCCGATTGGGGACCGGGCGCGCGATATTCCGACCCGGCCCCGCCCCCCTCCGCTCCACAGTCTGTCTGTCTGTCTGTCTATCTATCCATCTGTCTATCTGTCTGATTGTCTATCTGTCTGTCTATCTATCTTTCTGTCTGTCTATCTATCCGTCTATCTGTCTGTCTGTCTATCTATCTGTCTGTCTGTCTGTATAATGTCTGTCTGTCTAACTATCTGTCTGTCTGCATAATGTCTGTCTATCTATCTGTCTGTCTGTATAATGTCTGTCTGTCTATCTATCTGTCTGACTGTCTGTATAATATCTGTCTGTTTATCTATCTGTCTGACTGTCTGTCTGTATAATGTCTGTCTGTCTATCTATCTGTCTGACTGTCTGTATAATATCTGTCTGTTTATCTATCTGTCTGACTGTCTGTCTGTATAATGTCTGTCTGTCTATCTATCTGTCTGACTGTCTGTCTGTATGTCTGTCTGTCTATCTATCTGTCTGTCTGTCTGTATAATGTCTGTCTGTCTATCTATCTTTCTGTCTGTCTGTATAATGGCTGTCTGTCTATCTATCTGTCTGACTGTCTGTCTGTCTATCTATCTGTCTGACTGTCTATCTATCTGTCTATATATATATATATATTGAAAAACTTGTGAAATTAAATCATGTTTTACTGCCGACCGTAAATACTGTTCCAGAAAGGGTGATCCCATTTGAGTCCTCTAAAATGAACCAAACAAAATAAATAAATAAAATATTTAAAAAAAGACTGTGTCTGTCTGCTTTAAAAAAATAAAAATAAATAAAAAACAATTGTCCAATTTGTGAAAGGGTCAGATCAATTTTCATCATCATAATTTTTTTTTTATTATTATTATTTTAGAAGTATATTATTGTGTAAGTATAATCATTACTATAATTATTATTATTTATTATTATTATTATTTAACAGCAAATAATTTCTTTAAAAATGTCTTAACAGTGCGATGGACTGGCGACCTGTCCAGGGTGTCCCCCGCCTTTCGCCCAATGTTAGCTGGGATAGGCTCCAGCCCCCCGCGACCCTGTACACAGGATAAGCGGTTGACGATGGATGGATGGATGGATGGATGTCTTAACTTACTATGCAGTCCAGTTAAACCCTCAAGCCTTTCACGCGCTTTTATTTTGAAAATTGAAGGGACGGAAGATCCTGTTGTTTGAGGTTGAGATTGAGGTCTTTTAATGTAGTGAAATGCTCTCATTTGCCTTGCAGTCAACAAAAACCTGCTCTCCTAAGCAACCAAATTGGCCCGGTTGCTAGGGAGGGTAGAGTCACATGGGGTAACCTCCTTGTGGATGCTATAATGTGGTTCTCGCTCTCGGTGGGGCGTGTGGTGAGTTGTGCGTGGATGCTGCGGAGAATAGCGTGAAGCCTCCACACGCGCTACGTCTCCGTGTGTAACGCTCAACAAGCCACGTGATAAGATGCGCGTATTGGCTGTCTCAGACACGGAGGCTGACTGAGATTCTTCCTCCGCCACCCGGATTGAGGCGAGTCACTACCACAGGGACCTAGAGTGCATTGGGAATTGGGCATTACAAATTGGGGAGACAATAAATAAAAAAATCGTAATCATAAATAGTGATTGTTTACCCCATATTTCCCCGGCTTGTATAACTAATGCGCATGCATGTTAGCGAGTTGACTGACAATATCTGTCATCACGATGACTATTTTATTTTGGTTAATCGTTCAGTCCTATTCCACTCCCAAAAATCAATAACCATGGTAACGTTTTGTAGGGAAGGAATTTATGTAGGATGCTTCATTAATGGTCATTACTCTTTAAAAGCCACATGTTGCTCAATTTGTAGAAATGCTACGTTTCTCAGCAGGAGCAATTTAATTAAGCTTTCTCCAAGTAAACATGCCTAAACCGACATCCACAGTGAATTAATAAAGAAGTCACATTTCTGGCGAGATCTTCAGCCGAGATGGAAAAACCATTTAAAGCGGTTTGCTGCCCGATGATTTCTTAATTGGTTCATTTTAGCTTGTTACGTTAATGGCGACTAATTGATGATTACAGCCATTAGTCCAGAGCTGTTCCACTGTGAAGCCTGTTTCTCTGTTGTTTCCAAGTCACGGAGCCATTGGCAGGATCCGAACACTCTACGGGTCCTAATGAAAGACCACAGCTGATTTACTTTAGATAAGACTACACTCCTCTGTGTTCTACTGACTGGAACTGCATAGAAAGAGTCAAGACACAATGTTCATCCCATTGCCATTTCAACCACTGATGATGATGATGATGGTCCATCTTTGTGTGGTCGACTTGGTGTGGAATGTTTTTAGACACTGTTTTATTTCATTATGTATCATTTTAAGAACAGAACAGGACTGTTTATCGGCAGCGCTGCTCGTGTAATTACACAGTGGAAAGTGATAGTTGTGCTGTGTTGCAATGTGTGTGGTTCATTTATACTGCTTGACAAACCTCTGCATTTGCAAAACACTCCCACTCACACGTAAAAGCTGCAATCGTAACGTCCGGTCTCGTGGTCCTGATCTCATTGATTCGCTCCAGGCCATTTTTGAAAGGTAGTTCTGGAGAAAGCCATGGGCGGAGCCTGGAGTTTTTCAAAAGGGTGGCCAGGCAGGGGCAAGCGATCAGTCTGTGGTGGCACAGACATTTTTATATCGTCGGACTGTGGAGGCAGGGGGTGGAATACACTGACACCCGGGACGGAGAGTTTTGGTGACCTTGGTATGTGCACATGTTAAGTTTGTACATTTGCACAGAGATGATTTCACATCTAAAGAACTCAATTGTGCCAAAAAATTACTAAAACAGCAATTGTGAGTGGGGTGGCCAATGGGGTGGCCAGGCTTCAGTCATATGGTGGCCACGGCCACCCCTGCCCACCCCCTAGCACCGTCACTGGGGACGGATACACTGACACCCGGGACAGAGAGGTTTGGTGACTTTGTGTGCGCACATGTTAAGTCTGCACATTTGTACAGAGATGATTTTACCTCTAAAGAACTCAATTGTGCCAAAAAATGACTAAAACAGCAATTACAAGTGGGGTGGCCAGGCTTCGGTCCATGGTGGCCATGGCCACCCCTGGCCAGCCCCTAGCTCTGCCACTGGAGAAAGCCCCTGCCACCCCATTAGTGCACCACATCCTCCTAACAGACTCCTAACAGTCTAGCTTTTTGCATTGTGTCTGAACAGTCCCTAAGTTGCTGCTAGCCAGTAGGTTCATTCTTTGTTCGTTCCACTTCCAAAGCAACCAGTTCTGAGGCTTCTGCTGGGATTTAAGCTAATTATATGTGGTCAGCTACAATTTATTTCTGGAACGCCGCAAATAGAATTATTATCTCCCAAAAATGTGTGGCCTACAAATTTAGAAATGTGAAAGAAAGTGACACAATGGTTGATTAGCCCCTGAGCTGAATGTTGCGAGACTGAAGTATGGATTGCTTTAGTGTACCCAAAAAGGATGTGGATGTGGTTTAGAGTTTGGAGTAGTCAGTACCATGTGGAGACAGTTGCTATGGTGACAATGATGTATGGGGCTTAAAGAAAGGACAAGTGTATGTGTACAGCTATTTTGCCAAGAGAGTAAAATGATTGTGAAATCTTATTTTCTCTACTGTACATTATTGACCTCTCGGCAAGATGGAAACAGCTTCTTAAAGGCAAAATAATGTTGTACTACCCAAAAGCTTTCTGTAAGAGGTGTAAGGTTAGAACATATCATGTAGAAAATACCATTAGCTTCATTTGAAACAATAGAAGGCAATAAGTCTCCTCCATGACATAAATACATACTTGTGTGTATCCGTGAGTAAGTGTAATGGCTTAAACAGAACAAGCACCGATTATTGTCAACCTCTTAACTTGTGATGCACCAAACATTGGGCTGAAAACTGAAACCTGAAATTATTATTTTAAATGAGACTTTTTTATATATATATAATTTAACAAATTCCTAATGTTATTATTAGGGATACACCCAAAAAAAATTATATAACTAAAGATTTTTGTTCATAATAATAATAATAATAAATATAGCTGTAAGCAGCAATTACTGGGGTTCAAGTGGCATAGGGCCTTTAAGTGCATGAATGGAGTGGTGGTGGTGTAGTGGCTAAAGCACAAGGCTGTTAATCAGAAGGTCACAGGTTCTAACCCCACAACCACCACCATTGTGTCCTTGAGTAAGGCACTTAACTCCAGGTTGCTCCAGGGGGATTGTCCCTGTAATAAGGGCTCTGTAAGTCTCTTTGGATAAAAGCGTCTGCCAAATGCATAAATGTAAATGTAAATGAAGATTTTAAGAATTATTCTGATATTCCCTAAGCACTTAATATAGAGATAAAGCAATATCATTTTCAGCACTCACAGGTACACAACCATAGAGATTTTGTGTTTTTTGTTTTTTACATTTTAACCACCTATTGTCCGATCCACACCTAATTTTGCATTCTTCTTCAAAATCCAGTTTAATTTGTGTACACAATATGCTTTCAATTGGAGCCTTTGTTTAGGAGTGTGTGGCGTGGGGGCGTGGTCGTGTGTCAGTCTGCGGGAGAGAGAGAGAGCGGTAAGGCTTGTCACCTGGTTTATAATCAACAATAACACCTGTGTCTTGTTATAGTGATGCGGAGAGAGACATAAAAGGAACGCAGAGTACCCAGAGAGAGAGAGAGAGCGATAGTTTACGGACATGTCCGTCATATGTGTGTTTGTTGTCTTTTGAGTTTATAATGAAACTATTATTTATGTTGAAAAGCCGGTTCTCGCCTCCTCCTTTCCATTGACTACTTTACACTGGTGCCGAAATCCGGGAAGGAGGAGGGATACGCCTTAGTAGAGTTCT
>NC_068304.1:39752300-39763169 GCF_025860055.1 Xyrauchen texanus | reverse complement strand
ACTACCGCCCACCCCAGCGGAGCAGCCGCGGCCATCTGCCGGGGGACGAGGAGCCCAGCCGCCTGGAAGAGGACGACGCCTGCCGACCGCGAGGGGAGAAGGGGTTCCTAACCGACCGCCTGGAGCGGGAGAACCACTGCCGGGACAGGGGAGACCCCTTCTGTTCACCAAGAACGCGGCAGGGCGTTCCGTCCGCCAGGGGCTGGAGGTCTGCCTCCGATACAATCGAGAGGCGTGGCTGTCGTCCGTTAGGGGGTGGAGGAGTGGCCAAGGAACAGGCTATGGTGTATCGGAGAACCGGCTTTTCAACATAAATAATAGTTTCATTATAAACTCAAAAGACAACAAACACACATATGACGGACATGTCCGTAAACTATCGCTCTCTCTCTCCCGCAGACCGACACACGACCACGCCCCCACGCCACAGAGTGGTTGGCTTTTGGGTAAATTAATCCACACTAATATGTTTAAATTACTTGTATAGCCATTATTAATTAAAAAAGTTATCAATTTTTTTTATAATTATTTATCTAGAAGTTCAGAAAATTGCACTACGCTGGTTTTGTCGACGTTGAGTGAAAATCCTTGGACTCCTTCACAAAAATAGCATTTTTTAAAAACAATCTCAAATATTTAACTAACTTGTGATTGACACCTATGATTCTTGAGGCAAAGTTGTAAGGTGTTTACCACTGAGCAACTCCCCACTGTTTGTGCTTCTTTCCAAAAAATATAATCATTACTTGAAGAAAAAATGCAAAGTACAAATAAACAAGGAAAGCCGAGCTTCCACAAAACAGAGAAACAAAATAGACACAAGGGCTAAAACGTATAATGAAGAACAAACTTAGCTTGAGAACTATTCACAGGAGGCACAGAGTACATAGGCTCGAGACTGAACACAAATGCAGGGAACAAACAGATTTATAAATGTCTAGACACGGGTAAAGGGAATGAGAGTTAACGAGCAGAGTACTGAACAAGGTTAGGGACGTTGGCGCCATCTGCAGGAGTGGAGAGAACACAGCTCAGGGTATAAGTGCCATCTGCAGGCCTGGAGGGAGCATGGCATTGAAGGCTCAAGGATAGCACCCCTGCTGGTCAGAAGGGGAACAGCAACCAAAAGATGAGATCTTTACAGATATTTCATATGATACAAATAATGTGTGTCTGTGTGAAACATTGCATTATATACAATCATTTACATACATGTAAAATGCAAAAGCATAAACATTCATAACTGTTATAGCACCACCTATTGTCCGATTACCACCAAATTTTGCATAGTTTTTCAAAATGATATCTCGCATATGCGTTCTAAGTTTGATGAAAATTTGACTTTTCTCGAAGGACTTATTGGCTTTTGCCAATATTGACACTTGATTGACACTTATGGTTCTTGAGATAAAGCTGTTCAGAAAGTGGAGGTCTATCATGTGATATGTCTGGCGGTGTCTGTGTGACACACCGCTTAATATTCAGTTGTTCACATGCATGTTAAACGCGAGAGCGCCTGCTTTGCACAGACCTCTAGGGCCAAGAGTCGAATATGCCGACCGCATTTCGTTCCGATCAGCCTTTGTTAACCTGGTCTAAAAGCTGCTGAAAGTTGATTGGTCAATGGCGGCCATGTTTTTCTGCCCTCATAGAACTTCATGGCACCTTGGTCAAAGACACTGCATGCAAAATTACGGGTCGATCTGACCAATGGCTCCTTAGTAAGAGCCGTTTTTAATTTAACATTTTTATATCACCACCAAATGGCCGAGTTGCACAATTATTTTGTTGTGTCCTCAGAATGACCCCATACATCATTTCCGAGGTTTGTGAAAATATCTCATACCATTCAAGAGTTATAGGCATTTGCGAACAAGTGGGCATGCACAGAGGGACCTCAAAAGTAGGCTTCGCAAATAATTGCAAATTGCTAAACATTTTTCATGACGGAAATGAAAACGGAGATAGCCATTTTGTTCGTCTTGAGCAAACGATACCAATGATATAAGGCACTTATATAATAGTAATGGCCCAAAAAGTATGATTTTTTTGCATCATTAACTATAGCGCCCCCCCATTGGCCGATTGGGTCGAGTCCATGCAAATGTGCAGACTGCCAGCATACTATCACTCCCCAAAGTTTCAAGTCTCAAGGCCTTGTGTTTTGGTCTGCCCGATCAGTTTTAGGGCAGAAAAATAATGGTTATAAAAATCCTGACATATACAATAGGGTATAATAAATGTGCTCTGTTTGCACTAACGTTCTCTCAAGTATAAACTCCCACGGTCATTTGAACATGTAACACACACACATACACACACACACACATACACACTTACACACACTCATACACACTTACACACACACATACACACACACACACACACACATACACACTTACACACACACTTACACACACACACATACACACACACAGACACACACACATACACACAGACATACACACACTTACACACACACACACACACACACACACACACTTACACACAAGAGCACACAGAGGCTTTTCTGCAGGGGAGGGGATCGTTCTGACATTGCTGATAGTGTGTGTGAGCACACAGCGGTGTGTGTGTGTGTGTGTTTGTGTGTGTGCTCATTTCGCTGTGAGTGTTGAGCAGGTTGGATACATTACCGAAACGATGATGGCAGTGTAAAAGGATTCTGGGTATTCTAAGGAATGAACAGAAGTCATGGAAGGGCTGCTTTCTCCCATGCGCACCGGGTAAGTGCTCCGTTGCCGGGGATACGGGATAAATGCTATAGAATAAGAGCAAGAGATGGGCAGACACAGAGTGCCGGTGAAAACGTGGTTTAGAGCATCACGTTCTGCCTGGAGACAGCAGGATACTGAGTGTAAGTGTGACACACACATGAATGAGATTTATTCATTTTATAATTTTGAGGGTTTATTTTTGTATTGACGTTGATGTAAAGCGCTTCTGTATTACCCAAGTGTTTTGTGACAATCTGTAGTAACAGTCGGGTACATCGGGGCTAAAGGACCCCTGGGGTAAAAGGCGCATTTGATTTGATTTTCTCCCAAAACACTAAACAGCAACAAGAACCACCGCAGCACTTTTCAGTAACACCTGTTTGCAAAGTATTCCTGATCCATGAGACCATTGAACGCAATCCCTAAACTTTGAGTTTGAGGTCATGTGATCTAATATTTCATTTCATATTTAAAAATTGCAAATTAATTCAGCTAAGCACAGTTTTCTATTGGATGGAGACGTGTAATATTTACCACAGGAGAAACATCTGAGAAGCGGGAGATTTAAGCAAAGGTTTTAATTAGTTTTGGTAGAGCGGAGGGGGGCGGGTCCGGGCTGGAACGGCAAACGCCTGGTCCCCAATCAGCCTGATGGGGTGCCTGAGGGACAAAGGCGGGCGGTGACGACAGTTAGAGAGAGAGAGAGAGAGTTACGGGCAGATGCCCTGTTTGTGTTTGTGTGTGTCTTTTAATTTAATTAAATATTATTTATATTGTCAAGCCGGTTCTCGCCTCCTCCTTTCCCTTTAACCCCCTTACACTGGTGCCAAAACCCGGGAAGGTGGAGGGATGCCCGTTGTAGAGTCCTCGACACTGCCGTCCACCCAGGCAACTCCACAACTGTCTGGAGCGGTAGGTCCGATGCCAGGGGCGGAGGAGTGTCCCCACAGTTCGCCGGGAACGCGGAGGGGCGTTCTGTCCGCTGGGGGTCGGAGGTCTGACCCCGGTCCACCCGGGGAGGAGCAGCTGCCAACTGCCTGAGAGGGTGGAGGAGTGATCGAGAACCACGCAACGGTGCATCAGAGAACCGGCGAGCAAGTTTCTTATTCTCGCTCTCTCCTCTCTCTCGAACTGTCGCTCCGTGTTGACCTGTCCTCGCCCATTTTGTTCCCCAGCCGGCAGACGGGGCGCAAAGCACGCCCCACCCCCTGGAGAGGAGGGGGGGATGTACGTCATGCCGTACGTCACGCAGAACGATTGCCTAGTGTGTGCTCCTCACATCGGTAGCGTTTTTATGCCAAATATTTCTGGTCTTCCCTCTGAAAGAGAGAGACAGTGTGGTCCTGAGGATAAAGAGAGAGAGAGAGAGAGAGAGAGAGAGAGATGAACAGGGATACAAATGAAACACAATATCAGTCGATCATAGTCCACAGATGAGCACTGAACATCTGAGTGCAAACTGATATTGAATTGATAAAGACTTTCATTTGTGTCCAGTGATCCGCGTTTATAGAAAGTCAACCTGTGACATTTCATCTCTCTCTCTCTCTCTCTCTCTCTCTCTCTAGCTCTCAAAATGTGTGTGTGGAGGTGGGAGAACACATACTGGTGTGTGTGTGTGTGTGTGTGTGTGTGTGTGCTTATATAAGCTCAGCACTAGTATATGTAGGTGTGAATATATAGAAATGATACTGGTACAGGTGATGCAGCCACGGGACGTCCAGATGGCATTAATGTGATGCTTGAACGGTACTTGAATGTAAAAAACTAGTGTAGTCTGATTCCCGAACAAACGACTCTTATGAGTCGACGCCGTCCCGTTGGTTTTACAGTACCTTTCTTGCGAGGACATTTGAGGCCGCATTGTTGGCCAAAGCTTCCTAAACTAATTTATTCACTTCACTAAGGAATTCAATTTTAATTATTCCCTCAACAAACAGGGCAGGGGGAATGCTGTTGGTTTACTAGTCTATCAGTGTGTGTGTGTGTGTGTGTGTGTGTGTGTGTGTGTGTGTTTCACCCCAACAGATTGCAGCACAGCAGGATATTTGCTCTACTTTCTAATGTAAACCATTTCAAACTGTGTGGCTACTGTTTACTTGTCTCCCTGTGTGTGTGTGTGTGTGTGTCTGTGTGTGTGTGTGTGTGTGTGTGTGTGAGTGTGTGTGTGTGTCTGTGTGTGTGTGTGTGTGTGTGTGTGTGTGTATGTCTGTGTGTGTGTGTGTGTGTCTGTTAGTGTATGAGTGAGTGAGTGATTGGGTGTGTGTGTGTGTGTGTGTGTGTGTGTGTGTGTGTATGTCTGTGTCTGTTAGTGTGTGTGTGTGTGTGTGTGTGTGTCAGTGTGTGTGTGTGTGTGTGTGTTTGTTTTTGTGTGTTTGTGTGTGTGTGTGTGTGGTGTGTGTGTTTGTGTGTTTGTGTGTGTGTGTGTGTGGTGTGTGTGTGTGAGTGTCTGTGTGTGTGTGTGTGTGTGTGAGTGTTTGAGTGTGTGTGTGTGTTTGCGTGTTTGAGTGTGTGTGTGTGTGTGTGTGTTTGAGTGTGTGTTTGTGTGTGTCTGTGTGTGTTTGTATATGTGTGTACATATATGTGTGCGTGTGTGTGTATATATATATATATGTGTGTGTGTGTGCGAGTGTGTGTATATATATATGTGTGTGTGTGTGCGAGTGTGTGTATATATATATGTGTGTGTGTGTGGGTGTGTGTGTATATATGTGTGTGTATATATGAGTGTGTGTGTGTGTGTGTATATATATATATGTGTGTGTGTGTGTGTGTGTGTGTGTGTATATATATGTATGTGTGTGTATATATGAGTGTGTGTGTGTGTGTGTGTGCGTGTGTGTGTGTGAGAGTGTGAGTGTGTGTGCGTGCTTGTGCGTGTGTGCGTGCTTGTGCGTGTGTGTGTGTTGTGTGTGTGTGTGTGTGTGTGTGTGTGTGTGTGTGTGTGTGTGTGTGTGTGTGTGTGTGTGTGTGTGTGTGTTAGATCCACTATATCATGGTGCTGAGGCAGTAGTTTAGTGATGCATGAAAGATCAGAGATGTAGGGAGAGATAAAGAGATGTCAGCACTCTTGTCCAATATGAGTAGACAGCAGAACTGTATGACATTATTCCCCAGTCGTGGTCCGCTTGGGTTTAAGAAAGACACTCTGTACACACAGCTGAATGTGTGTTAGATCACATCTGCATAATAAATACAACCTGCATTTATTCTCATCTGCTGTAAACCCTCATATGTAAAACTCTCCCATAGTGGGTGAATATGAGCTCTGCTTTAGGGAGAGTTGTCCCAAAGATGAAAATTAATGTACATCGTTCCGAACACGTATGACTCTGTGGAACACAGAAGGATTCAACAGCTTTGCATACAAGTCCAGTAAAGTGACCAGCCTCTGTCCAGCCCTAAAGAGAACAAAACAAAAGCAGCGTGAACAATATGATACGACTTGTGCTCTCTATACACCTTTTATCTGTGTGTGAATGTGTTCCTCTGACTCTTAATGTATGTGTATAGGCCTAACACCAAAAACATGATGAACTCTTTATGCTAACACACACACACACACACACACACACACACACACACACACATAAGCTCTAAAGATGTGTAGGAGTGAAGACAAGGTGATTTCTATCAGTTCCATTAGATTCAGAGTAGATCAATGAGCAGATGTTATCTTAGATTACATGTCAAAAGCGTGTGTGTGTGTGTGTGTGTGTGTGTCTCTGTATGTGTGTGTGTATGTGTGTGTGTGTGTGTGTGTGTGTGTGTTTGTGTGTGTCTCTGTATGAGTGTGTGTGTGTGTGTGTCTCTGTATGCGTGTGTGTCTGTATTTGTGTGTGTGTGTGTGCGCGCGTGCGTGTGTGTGTGCGTGTGTGTGTGTGTGTGTGTGTGTGTCTCTGTGGAAAGCGCCATTACAGCTGTCCATGCTAATACTAACAGATGGACCCATTAAGACAGAATCCCCCAAACCAAAGTCCAGAGAGAAACACAGACAGACAGAGAGACAGACAGAATGAAAGGGAGGTTGTCTGTCAACCCCTGGCTCACCCTCTCCTCTCTCTCTCTCTTTCCCCTCATGATTTCCTTCCCATCTCTGTTAATTAACGGGGAAACAGCTGGCATGATATTCCAGGTCAAAGTGGAGAGCAGGAGGCAAAACCTCAACATGAGTCAGGAAACAGCTGATTAAATTACTCAACCAAATCACTAAGAATTACAGTGAGGAAAATAAGTATTTGAACACCCTGCTATTTTGCAAGTTCTCCCACTTGGAAATCATGGAGGGGTCTGAAATTGTCATCGTAGGTGCATGTCCACTGTGAGAGACATAATCTAAAAAAACAAATCCAGAAATCACAATGTATGATTTTTTAACTATTTATTTGTATGATACAGCTGCAAATAAGTATTTGAACACCTGTCTATCAGCTAGAATTCTGACCCTCAAAGACCTGTTAGTCTGCCTTTAAAATGTCCACCTCCACTCCATTTATTATCCTAAATTAGATGCACCTGTTTGAGGTCGTTAGCTGCATAAAGACACCTGTCCACCCCATACAATCAGTAAGAATCCAACTACTAACATGGCCAAGACCAAAGAGCTGTCCAAAGACACTAGAGACAAAATTGTACACCTCCACAAGGCTGGAAAGGGCTACGGGGAAATTGCCAAGCAGCTTGGTGAAAAAAGGTCCACTGTTGGAGCAATCATTAGAAAATGGAAGAAGCTAAACATGACTGTCAATCTCCCTCGGACTGGGGCTCCATGCAAGATCTCACCTCGTGGGGTCTCAATGATCCTAAGAAAGGTGAGAAATCAGCCCAGAACTACACGGGAGGAGCTGGTCAATGACCTGAAAAGAGCTGGGACCACCGCTTCCAAGGTTACTGTTGGTAATACACCAAGACGTCATGGTTTGAAATCATGCATGGCACGGAAGGTTCCCCTGCTTAAACCAGCACATGTCAAGGCCCGTCTTAAGTTTGCCAATGACCATTTGGATGATCCAGAGGAGTCATGGGAGAAAGTCATGTGGTCAGATGAGACCAAAATAGAACTTTTTGGTCATAATTCCACTAACCGTGTTTGGAGGAAGAAGAATGATGAGTACCATCCCAAGAACACCATCCCTACTGTGAAGCATGGGGGTGGTAGCATCATGCTTTGGGGGTGTTTTTCTGCACATGGGACAGGGTGACTGCACTGTATTAAGGAGAGGATGACCGGGGCCATGTATTGCGAGATTTTGGGGAACAACCTCCTTCCCTCAGTTAGAGCATTGTAGATGGGTCGAGGCTGGGTCTTCCAACATGACAATGACCCGAAGCACACAGCCAGGATAACCAAGGAGTGGCTCTGTAAGAAGCATATCAAGGTTCTGGCGTGGCCTAGCCAGTCTCCAGACCTAAACCCAATAGAGAATCTTTGGAGGGAGCTCAAACTCCGTGTTTGTCAGCGACAGCCCAGAAACCTGACTGATCTAGAGAAGATCTGTGTGGAGGAGTGGGCCAAAATCCCTCCTGCAGTGTGTGCAAACCTGGTGAAAAACTACAGGAAACGTTTGACCTCTGTAATTGCAAACAAAGGCTACTGTACCAAATATTAACATTGATTTTCTCAGGTGTTCAAATACTTATTTGCAGCTGTATCATACAAATAAATAGTTAAAAATCATACATTGTGATTTCTGGATTTTGTTTTTTAGATTATGTCTCTCACAGTGGACATGCACCTACGATGACAATTTCAGACCCCTCCATGATTTCTAAGTGGGAGAACTTGCAAAATAGCAGGGTGTTCAAATACTTATTTTCCTCACTGTATATCTGTCTCTCTCTCTCTCTCTCTCTTGGTTCTCCTGTAAAAGAGCAAACTGTTGGAGCGTAACGGGCAGGTGGTGTCCATGTTGGAAACAGGATTGCAGACTTTATCTCCCAGCTGTCATTGCTGCAGTGATGGATTTGTGATCTGACAGGTCGTAGTGATCAGGGTCAGAGAGCAACTCGTTTACAGAGACTTGATGGGGAAGTGATTATCTTGCCTTGGACAATGAGACAGGAGAGAGACAGTACAACTGTGTTTGTGCTGAGAGAGAGAGAGAGTGACATAGAGATAGAGTGAGAGAGAGAGAATGCTGCAGGAAAGTGTGAGAGTGGACCGAGGACGAGGAGTGGAGAGACACACAGAGGTCGTGACCCAGTTGGCAGTCCCTCTGCAGATATGCATTTGTCCTCATGCTAATGAGATTCATGGACATGAATAAAATATGAGCCTCCTCTCTTTTCACAATTTCACAATTTAAATGTACTTTATTGGCATGATTGTGTTTACATACAATATTGCCAAAGCATTAATACACAAAACAGATAATGACAAGACAAATAATAATAATAAAACAGTAACAAATAACAATAAGGATAGAATTAAAATAAGGTGTCATGTAATGAATAACATTAAAACTATAATAACAATATACACTATACAATATAAAATAAAATATGCATTTAACACAACATTATCAACATAAGAGAATAAAAGTACTGTGACTGAAGTACATTAAGGCAGTGATTGGTTTCTGATGAGGTGCATCTCAAAAATGAATTTAGCTGCAACTGATGCATGATGGTCCTCCCCCAGTAACACCAGCATCTGATCTGATCTCCCCAGTAACACCAGCATCTGATCTGATCTCCCCCAGTAACACCAGCATCTGATCTGATCTCCCCCAGTAACACCGGCATCTGATCTGATCTCTCCCAGTAACACCAGCATCTGATCTGATCTCCCCCAGTAACACCAGCATCTGATCTCCCCCAGTAACACCAGCATCTGATCTCCCCCAGTAACACCAGCATCTGATCTGATCTCCTCCAGTAACACCAGCATCTGATCTGATCTCCCCCAGTAACACCAGCATCTGATCTGATCTCCCCCAGTAACACCGGCATCTGATCTGATCTTCCCCAGTAACACCAGCATCTGATCTGATCTCCCCCAGTAACACCAGCATCTGATCTCCCCCAGTAACACCAGCATCTGATCTGATCTCCTCCAGTAACACCAGCATCTGATCTGATCTCCTCCAGTAACACCAGCATCTAATCTGATCTCCCCCAGTAACACCAGCATCTGATCTGATCTCCCCAGTAACACCAGCATCTGATCTGATCTCCCCAGTAACACCAGCATCTGATCTGATCTCCCCAGTAACACCGGCATCTGATCTGATCTCCCCAGTAACAACGGCATCTGATCTGATCTCCCCAGTAACAACGGCATCTGATCTGATCTCCCCAGTAACACCGGCATCTGATCTGATCTCCCCAGTAACACCGGCATCTGATCTGATCTCCCCAGTAACACCGGCATCTGATCTGATCTCCCCAGTAACACCGGCATCTGATCTGATCTCCCCAGTAACACCGGCATCTGATCTGATCTCCCCAGTAACAACGGCATCTGATCTGATCTCCCCAGTAACACCGCATCTGATCTGATCTCCCCAGTAACACCAGCATCTGATCTGATCTCCCCAGTAACACCGCATCTGATCTGATCTCCTCCAGTAACACCGCATCTGATCTGATCTCCCCAGTAACACCGGCATCTGATCTGATCTCCCCAGTAACACCGGCATCTGATCTGATCTCCCCAGTAACACCAGCATCTGATCTGATCTCCCCAGTAACACCGCATCTGATCTCCCCAGTAACACCAGCATCTGATCTGATCTCCTCCAGTAACACCTGCATCTGATCTGATCTCCCCAGTAACACCAGCATCTGATCTGATCTCCCCAGTAACACCGGCATCTGATCTGATCTCCTCCAGTAACACCAGCATCTGATCTGATCTCCCCCAGTAACACCAGCATCTGATCTGATCTCCCCAGTAACACCAGCATCTGATCTGATCTCCCCAGTAACACCGCATCTGATCTGATCTCCCCAGTAACACCAGCATCTGATCTGATCTCCCCAGTAACACCAGCATCTGATCTCCCCAGTAACACCAGCATCTGATCTGATCTCCTCCAGTAACACCAGCATCTGATCTGATCTCCCCAGTAACACCAGCATCTGATCTGATCTCCCCAGTAACACCGGCATCTGATCTGATCTCCCCAGTAAC
>NC_068304.1:39717300-39729800 GCF_025860055.1 Xyrauchen texanus | reverse complement strand
CTGGAGAGGTTCTGTGTGGAGGAATGATCTCAGATCACTTGTCATGTGTTCTCCATCCTCATTATATATTATAAGAGAAGACTCAGAGCTGTTATCTTGGCAAAGAGAGGTTGCAAAATGTTTTGAATAGAAGGATGCCAATAATTGTGTCACACAAATATTTGACAACAATATTAGTTTTTTGATAAAACTTGTGTTGTGTTTGGAAATAATCAATCTATCTGTGTGTCTGTCTGTCTGTCTGTCTGTCAATCTTTCTTATCTGTCTGTCTGTCTGTCTGTCTATCTGTCTGTCTGTCATCTGTCTGTCAATCTTTCTTATCTGTCTGTCTGTCTATCTGTCTGTCTGTCATCTGTCTGTCAATCTTTCTTATCTGTCTGCCTGTCTATCTGTCTGTCTGTCATCTGTCTGTCAATCTTTCTTATCTGTCTGTCTGTCTGTCTGTCTGTCAATCTTTTCTATCTATCTATCTATCTATCTATCTATCTATCTATCTATCTATCTATCTATCTATCTATCTATCTATCTATCTGTCTGTCTGTCTATCTATCTATCTATCTATCTATCTATCTATGTCTGTCTGTCTGTCTGTCTGTCTGTCTGTCTGTCTATCTATCTATCTATCTATCTATCTATCTATCTATCTATCTATCTATGTCTGTCTGTCTGTCTGTCTGTCTGTCTGTCTGTCTGTCTGTCTGTCTGTCAATCTTTTCTATCTATCTATCTATCTATCTATCTATCTATCTGTCTGTCTGTCTGTCTGTCTGTCTGTCAATCTTTCTTATCTATCTGTTAGTCTGTCTATCTAGCTGTCTATCTGTCTGTCTGTCAATCTTTCTTATCTATCTGTTAGTCTGTCTGTCTGTCTGTCTGTCTGTCTGACTATCTATCTATCTATCTATCTATCTATCTGTCTGTCTGTCTGTCTGTCAGTCAGTCAGTCAGTCAGTCAGTCAGTCAGTCAGTCAGTCTTTCTGTCTGTCAATCTTTCCTATCTATCTGTTTGTCTGTCTGTCTGTCAATCTTTCCTATTTGTCTGTGTGTCTGTCTGTCTGTCTGTCTGTCTATCTATCTTTCCTATCCATCATCATGATCTCTATAATACTCAATGTCTGTCTGTTTGCCTCATTTAGTCCTGAAGAGAACAGAAGGACAGACGGGCGTTTAGTGCTGTTTTTAACAAGACGCTGTCCCTGTTTGGACATATAGGTGATAATGTTACACACGCACACACGCAGTGATCTCTCGTGTGTAAGCTTTTTGGCAGCTTGGGGGTATTTTCTCTTTGTGTAGTCTGTCTGGTGAAAGCAGCAATGGGATTTACAGCTAATCTGAACAGCAGATGGCAAAACATCAGATATTCTGTTTGAGGAGGAGAATGGATATTTTACAACACACATGCACATACACACATTATCCTCCCTCGTAAACACTGACATATACACAAGAGCATGAACTTTGCTGTGCATTCAGCCATGCAAACACATGTACATTCTTGCGTGCCGTCATGTGACGCTGTTTTTGTGTGTGTGATAACACTCATATTAATCCAATGACCTGGATTGAGTTTGACTGGAGGAGGCAAGCCTGACGTATCTAGAGCACAAAACATTCCACAGCTACTTCCAGAGAGAGAGAGACAGAACGTCCCTCCCTCTGTCTTATGGAGCAGAAACACTCACACACACCCCTCGTGAGGAATCAATATGGGATCTGCCACAGCATGGGCTGAAGACATCTGAGACCGGGACATACTGAAGACATCCACCCAAGCACAGGAAACGGACTCAAAGAGGCTGAGAAAAGACAAAGAAGAGCAAACTGGAGAGAAAGACAGAGAGACAAACAGGCTGGAAAACAGGCAGGAAGGAGCCGTGGAGAGGCAGTGCAAGAGAGGACGAGCGCGCCTGTCTGTGCCGGGACAGCAGACGCAGAACAGTCAGGGACCAGAAGCTGGGACGCACGCTCATACGCATACCATGGTGGTCCAGGCAGCCGTAACGCCCGGGAGGACCCGCAGGCTCCTGCTTAAACTGCCGGTGGGGACGCTGAGACGAAATAGTGAAGACAGGGTAAGACGAGACATCAAGGACTGTCAGATGTGCTTTCCTGTGTATCTGTTGTATGAGGAGACAATGATATAATTGCTTGGTTTGCTTGTTCTGTGTTGACATAATTGATGTGCATCTTCGTAAACGCTTTGCATAGATTATCATTTGAATGTGCATTTCGGTAAGTTCACATGTCTTGCGAAGTGACGTGTTTTAAACCGCATTTTAATCCTTCTTTATTTTTTTAAATCATGCGTTTGCATTCATCTTTGATTATGTTCACATAACATACTATAGGGAATTGTGGCAGTGGGAGAGAGAGAGAGAGAGAAAAATGACACTTACTCGCCTGTTCTCCGATACGCCGAAGTCTGGTCCTCGGCCACTCCTCCACCCTGTAACGGACGACATGCCATGCCTCCCCGGACGGACGGAACGCATCACCTCGTTTTGCGTGGATGGTAGAGGTCTTCCCCGCCCCTGGCAGCGGTAACCGCTCCAGGCGGTTGGTTGGGAGCCCCTCGTCCCCTCGCGGTCAGCGGACATTCCTCCATCCTCCGGCGGATGGCCGCGGCAGCTCCATCCCAGGTTTTCGGCACCAGTGTAAAGGGATTAATGGAAAGGAGGAGGCGAGAACCGGCTTGACAATATAAATAATGATTAATATAAAACAGAAACAAAAAGACAAACACACACACAGGTGTCAGACAGCTGTCTGTAAATCTCTCTCTCTCCCTCTCTCTCTCTCTCTCCGTCCCACTGCAGACTCCAGTCGGCCTTTATCCCTCTCCGAGGCTTGATTAGCCTGATTTAGGGCCGGGTGTGCAGAATCACGACCCGCCCTCCGCTCTGCCACAAATTGTGTGTATTTCTTTTATGCTAGCCAGCTGACACAATCATGTCATATTACAGATTCATCAGCGATGAAACGAAATACAAATGATATCCGTCTTTTCTTTGATACAGCACAAAAAAAGCCAGATAAGATGACTAAAACAGGCAAATTGCTAGCGATGTAGACAACGTGTTTGTCTTGTACACTTGTCGTGTGAACTTCTGCGTTTAAAAATGTATGTAAAAAACAAACGTATCATTTAAAACCAAAAATTATAACATTTTGGGCCTGTATCGCACTTAAAGCCTTTATTCACACAAGTATTGCGTTCAGAGCCTTTACTGACTGTGGCAACATTTTCTGTCTCGTGTGCTCCTCAGGACCCGTATCCCGCTCCTTTACATCAGAAGTGCAACACTTTATCAGTCGAGCACAATCTGATCTCACTCACACAAGCTTGTGAATGTAGTTGATGATGTCATGCAAACATTATAATGACTCTTTAGTAAAAGTGTTTAGATGTCATAAGATAGCATTGTGTGAGGAACGGTGTTTATGCATTGCCATCGCTATGGCGATAAGAGCTCTATGACAGCTGGAATGACGTGAATAGTGTTTTTCAGTTTGGTCAGTAGAGATACAGATACAGGTGTAGAGATTCATTGTAGTGATTACTGAAAACTCGCAGCGACCTGCCCAGTGTTGTGAATCACTTTAGCAGACAAAACACTCACAAGCACAAGCGCACGTACACTGTCATTTACTGGAACTGCCGCAGGACACAAGTTCTGTCTGTACAGGCTGTAGGTGTGTGACCATGTGCCAGCTTTCAAGCACATTTTGAGATTATCAGCACCAATAACTGCCTGATAACTGGTCGATTAACAGAAGTGATCATTCTGGCTATCAGTTGGAATATAAAAAAAAATATATATATATTATTATAATTTTTTAGTTATATTGTATAAAGTAACAATTCTTTTTAATTCAGGGTCGAGCCAAGATTTGTTGAGGGTGGGGTGGGAGTTTGGGGGTCGCTGTCCTCATTTTAGCTTATCGCGGCCCATTCTGCCCATTTCGTGGTTGACCCAACGGACCCCTCGGTTGTCCCGATGGCCAGTCCTCCCCTGATCGGCCCCAAAATGCGTCGGTGCACCTGGAACATGCCCGGTATGCCAGATTACCAGTCCAGCCCTGATTAAAATGCATTGTATTTAAAAAACTGCTGTTTTTTTTTTATCTTTTATTTGAAATCTTGAGATTTATTGTTTATTCATTTTTATTTTATAACTTAATTTTGGGGATCTTTGCATCTTAATTGACAAAGGAGGAATGGGATTATGACACAATATAAAATACAGCACAAAAAAAATAGGGCAACCAGTGTAGATCGATTCCCAAACAATTGACTCTTATGAGCCGATTCATATTGATTGACAGCGTTAAACATACAGCATGACCGGTGTAGTCCGATTCCCGAACAAATGACTCTTATGAATCGATTCTTTTGAATCTACAGTGCGAAACAAACAGTGCGACCAATTTAGTCCAATTCTCGAACAAATGACTCTTATGAGTTGATTCTTATGAGTCAATTTTTTGAATCTACAGTGTGAAACAAACAGCGCCGCCAATGTAGTCTGATTCCCAAACAAATGACTCTTATGAGTCGATTCTTATGAGTCAATTTTTTTAATCTACAGTGTGAAACAAACAGTGCGAACAATGTAGTCCGATTCCCGAACAAATGACTCTTATGAGTCGATTCTTTTGAATCTACTGTGTGAAACAAACAGTGCGCCCAATGTAGTCCAATTCCCAAACAAATGACTCTTATGAGTCGATTCTTTTGAATCTACAGTGCAAAACAAACAAGCGGCCAATGTAGTCCGATTCCCAAACAAATGACTCTTATGAGTCGATTCTTTTGAATCTACTGTGTGAAACAAACAGTGCGCCCAATGTAGTCCAATTCCCAAACAAATGACTCTTATGAGTCGATTCTTTTGAATCTACAGTGCAAAACAAACAAGCGGCCAATGTAGTCTGATTCCCAAACAAATGACTCTTATGAGTCGATTCTTATGAGTCAATTTTTTTGAATCTACAGTGCAAAACAAACAAGCGGCCAATGTAGTCCAATTCCCAAACAAATGACTCTTATGAGTCGATTCTTTTGAATCTACAGTGCGAATCAAACAGTGCGGCCAATGTAGTTCAATTCCATGTTTAATCTATCATATGTCCATATGGGTCATAACTGGGGTGCATGTGTCTCCCATCCTGTTCAACATCAATTAAGAGCTGTCAGTCACAGGACAGTAATGGTGATGTAATGGTTCTTTCACCCAAAATCCCCCCAACTGATGAGAATCATATGAAGCTGCCAATCACCCAAAATCAGTTCACTTTAACAGTGATAATGAGACATGATTGAAGTTCACTGCATTGTGTTTTCATTAGATTGTGTCCGCGGGGTGTTACGCACCTTTAGTGCTGGTCTTTATAAAGGCTGTGCTGTCATGTGGCGTGTTGTGCATCTGTCTCGCTGGGTTTGGTTTATTGGCTCTTTTGAAACACGGCTGTAATTTACGGATTTCCTAAGTATGGCAGACAAGGTTTGGGGGGACGGCAGCGGTTGATAAGGCTTCATCATTGCTATAAGCAGACAAAGTGATTAAATCAAATGAACAAGGGCTTCATTCTCCATCTCTGATTACCAGCAACCCCTCCCCTCACTTCTCCTTCCCTCTGTGGTTTTTCCTTTTGTTTTCATGCTCTGCCATCTCTCGATTTCATCTGTATGAGTAATTTTGACTCATATCATACACCACAGAATAATTCACTGAGAGACAGAAAAACAAAATACAGGAACTTTATTGCTGTGTAATAATTGTGTCAGTACTTTCACTGTTATTCACACAATAGTCACATATTAAATCATCAATTTATCTTAATTAAGTAAGTCTTAATTACTTGTTTAATCAATGTTACTCATTTAATTTATAATTTTTTAAAGTTGGTTTATTGTTACTTTATTGGTACTCTGAACCGTTTATTGTTACTTTATTGATACTCTGAACCGTTTATTGTTACTTTATTGGTACTCTGAACCGTTTATTGTTACTTTATTGGTACTCTGAACCGTTTATTGTTACTTTATTGGTACTCTGAACTGTTTATTGTTACTTTATTGGTACTCTGAACTGTTTATTCTTACTTTATTGGTACTCTGAACTGTTTATTCTTACTTTATTGGTACTCTGAACTGTTTATTGTTACTTTATTGGTACTCTGAACTGTTTATTGTTACTTTATTGGTACTCTGAACTGTTTATTCTTACTTTATTGGTACTCTGAACTGTTTATTGTTACTTTATTGGTACTCTGAACTGTTTATTGTTACTTTATTGGTACTCTGAACCATTTATTGCAACTTTATTGATACTCTGAACCGTTTATTGTTACTTTATTGATACTCTGAACCGTTTATTGCAACTTTATTGGTACTCTGAACTGTTTATTGTTACTTTATTGGTACTCTGAACATTTATTGCAACTTTATTGATACTCTGAACCGTTTATTGTTACTTTATTGATACTCTGAACCGTTTATTGCAACTTTATTGGTACTCTGAACTGTTTATTGTTACTTTATTGGTACTTTGAACTGTTTATTGTTACTTTTTTGGAACTCTGAACCGTTTATTGTTACTTTATTGGAACTCTGAACCATTTATTGTTACTTTATTGGTACTCTGAACCGTTTATTGTTACTTTATTGATATTCTGAACCGTTTATTGTTACTTTATTGGAACTCTGAACCATTTATTGTTACTTTATTGGTACTCTGAACCGTTTATTGTTAATTTATTGATACTCTGAACCGTTTATTGTTACTTTATTGGTACTCTGAACCGTTTATTGTTACTTTATTGGTACTCTGAACTGTTTATTGTTACTTTATTGGTACTCTGAACCGTTTATTGTTACTTTATTGGTACTCTGAACTGTTTATTGTTACTTTATTGGTACTCTGAACTGTTTATTGTTACTTTATTGGTACTCTGAACCGTTTATTGTTACTTTATTGGTACTCTGAACTGTTTATTGTTACTTTATTGGTACTCTGAACTGTTTATTGTTACTTTATTGGTACTCTGAACCGTTTATTGTTACTTTATTGATACTCTGAACCGTTTATTGTTAATTTATTGATACTCTGAACCGTTTATTGTTATTTTATTGGTACTCTGAACTGTTTATTGTTACTTTATTGGTACTCTGAACCGTTTATTGTTACTTTATTGATACTCTGAACCGTTTATTGTTACTTTATTGGTACTCTGAACCATTTATTGCAACTTTATTGATACTCTGAACCGTTTATTGTTACTTTATTGATACTCTGAACCGTTTATTGCAACTTTATTGGTACTCTGAACTGTTTATTGTTACTTTATTGGTACTTTGAACTGTTTATTGTTACTTTTTTGGAACTCTGAACCGTTTATTGTTACTTTATTGGAACTCTGAACCATTTATTGTTACTTTATTGGTACTCTGAACCGTTTATTGTTACTTTATTGATACTCTGAACTGTTTATTGTTACTTTATTGGTACTCTGAACCGTTTATTGTTACTTTATTGGTACTCTGAACTGTTTATTGTTACTTTATTGGTACTTTGAACTGTTTATTGTTACTTTTTTGGAACTCTGAACCGTTTATTGTTACTTTATTGGAACTCTGAACCATTTATTGTTACTTTATTGGTACTCTGAACCGTTTATTGTTAATTTATTGATACTCTGAACCGTTTATTGTTATTTTATTGGTACTCTGAACTGTTTATTGTTACTTTATTGGTACTCTGAACCGTTTATTGTTACTTTATTGATACTCTGAACCGTTTATTGTTACTTTATTGATACTCTGAACCGTTTATTGTTACTTTATTGGTACTCTGAACCATTTATTGTTACTTTATTGGTACTCTGAACCATTTATTGTTACTTTATTGATACTCTGAACTGTTTATTGTTACTTTATTGGTACTCTGAACCGTTTATTGTTACTTTATTGGTACTCTGAACCATTTATTGCAACTTTATTGATACTCTGAACTGATTATTGTTACTTTATTGGTACTCTGAACCGTTTATTGTTACTTTATTGGTACTCTGAACTATTTATTGTTACTTTATTGGTACTCTGAACCATTTATTGCAACTTTATTGATACTCTGAACTGTTTATTGTTACTTTATTGATACTCTGAACCGTTTATTGCAACTTTATTGGTACTCTGAACTGTTTTTTGTTACTTTATTGATACTCTGAACCGTTTATTGCTACTTTATTGGTACTCTAAACTGTTTATTGTTACTTTATTGGTACTCTGAATCATTTATTGTTACTTTATTGGTACTCTGAACCGTTTATTGTTACTTTATTGATACTCTGAACCGTTTATTGTTACTTTATTGGTACTCTGAACTGTTTATTGTTACTTTATTGATACTCTGAACCGTTTATTGTTACTTTATTGGTACTCTGAACCGTTTATTGTTACTTTATTGGTACTCTGAAACGTTTATTGTTACTTTATTCGCACTCTGAACCGTTTATTGTTACTTTATTGATACTCTGAACTGTTTATTGTTACTTTATTGATACTCTGAACCGTTTATTGCTACTTTATTGGTACTCTGAACCGTTTATTGTTACTTTATTGGTACTCTGAACCATTTATTGTTACTTTATTGGCACTCTGAACCGTTTATTGTTTCTTTATTGATACTCTGAACTGTTTATTGTTACTTTATTGGCACTCTGAACCGTTTATTGTTACTTTATTGGTACTCTGAACTGTTTATTGTTACTTTATTGGCACTCTGAACCGTTTATTGTTACTTTATTGGTACTCTGAACTGTTTATTGTTACTTTATTGATACTCTGAACCATTTATTGCTACATTATTGGTACTCTGAACTGTTTGTTACTTTATTGATACTCTGAACCGTTTATTGCTACATTATTGGTACTCTGAACCGTTTATTGTTACTTTATTGGTACTCTGAACCATTTATTGCAACTTTATTGATACTCTGAACCGTTTATTGCTACTTTATTGATACTCTGAACCGTTTATTGCTACTTTATTAGTACTCTGAACCGTTTATTGCAACTTTATTGATACTCTGAACCGTTTATTGCTACTTTATTGGTACTCTAAACTGTTTATTGTTACTTTTTTGGAACTCTGAACCGTTTATTGTTACTTTATTGGAACTCTGAACCATTTATTGTTACTTTATTGGTACTCTGAACAGTTTATTGTTACTTTATTGATACTCTGAACTGTTTATTGTTACTTTATTGGTACTCTGAACCGTTTATTGTTACTTTATTGATACTCTGAACCGTTTAATGTTACTTTATTGATACTCTGAACCGTTTATTGTTACTTTATTGGTACTCTGAACCGTTTATTGTTACTTTATTGGTACTCTGAACCATTTATTGCAACTTTATTGATACTCTGAACTGTTTATTGTTACTTTATTGGTACTCTGAACCGTTTATTGTTACTTTATTGGTACTCTGAACCATTTATTGTTACTTTATTGGTACTCTGAACCATTTATTGCAACTTTATTGATACTCTGAACTGTTTATTGTTACTTTATTGGTACTCTGAACCGTTTATTGTTACTTTATTGGTACTCTGAACCGTTTATTGTTACTTTATTGATACTCTGAACTGTTTATTGTTACTTTATTGGTACTCTGAACTGTTTATTGTTACTTTATTGATACTCTGAACCGTTTATTGTTACTTTATTGATACTCTGAACCGTTTATTGTTACTTTATTGATACTCTGAACCGTTTATTGTTACTTTATTGATACTCTGAACCGTTTATTGCAACTTTATTGATACTCTGAACTGTTTATTGTTACTTTATTGGTACTCTGAACCGTTTATTGTTACTTTATTGGTACTCTGAACTGTTTATTGTTACTTTATTGATGCTCTGAACCGTTTATTGCAACTTTATTGATACTCTGAACCATTTATTGTTACTTTATTGGTACTCTGAACCGTTTATTGTTACTTTATTGTTACTCTGAACCATTTATTGTTACTTTATTGGTACTCGGAACCGTTTATTGTTACTTTATTGGTACTCTGAACTGTTTATTGGTACTCTGAACCGTTTATTGTTACTTTAATGGTACTCTGAACCGTTTATTGTTACTTTATTGATATTCTGAACCGTTTATTGTTACTTTATTGGTACTC
This sequence comes from Xyrauchen texanus, assembly GCF_025860055.1. Taxonomy (NCBI): domain Eukaryota; kingdom Metazoa; phylum Chordata; class Actinopteri; order Cypriniformes; family Catostomidae; genus Xyrauchen; species Xyrauchen texanus. Next base: position 39,719,600 of record NC_068304.1, on the reverse strand, counting down.
TGAACCATTTATTGTTACTTTATTGGTACTCTGAACCGTTTATTGTTACTTTATTGATACTCTGAACCGTTTATTGTTACTTTATTGGTACTCTGAACCGTTTATTGTTACTTTATTGATACTCTGAACCGTTTATTGTTACTTTATTGGTACTCTGAACCGTTTATTGTTACTTTATTGATACTCTGAACCGTTTATTTTTACTTTATTGGTACTCTGAACCATTTATTGCTACTTTATTGGTACTCTGAACCGTTTATTGTTACTTTATTGGTACTCTGAACCATTTATTGCAACTTTATTGATACTCTGAACCGTTTATTGCAACTTTATTATTATTATTTATAATTTATTTGTTAAAAATCATATTTGTAATTTTTTTTAAATAACAAAAATATTCATTCATTTATATTTTATCTATTAAATTTTAAGAACTGCATATTGTTTTTATTTATTTATTTATTTATTTTTACTCAATTGGTTTATTGCCACTTATTATTACTCTATGCTTGATAGGTCTTTTATTTAAATTTATTTTACTAATTAACATTGTTATTTTCACAGTTTTTTTTTTTTGTTAAAGGTTAGATTTGTCTTTTTTTATATATATTTTGTAATACCCAAACTTAATGTGCAACACTGTTAATTTAATTAGAGAGAATTTTTCTTAAAGAGCCCATATTACATTTACATTAATGCATTTGGCAGATGCTTTTATCTAAAGCAACTTACAGTGCATTATTACATGAGTAAATTATGCTCATTTACATATTGAGGGGTCTACTGGAATAGGTTTACATGCACGTATGTGTATTTGTGTGTGTGTGTCGCAGCGTCTGCCTAGAGTGTGTGTGCGTGTTTGTGTTTGTGAGTGTGTGTGCGCGTGTGTGTGCGCGTGTGTGCGCGTGTGTGTGTGTGTGTGTTGTGTGTGTGTTGTGTGTTTTAGTGTGTAAGATGTCTCTTCACAAAAGGTTAATGTAATCTTGTAGCTGGAGGGCTTTACAAAACAGTAAACTTTTATGCTTGAGTAAAAATTTGTGACAGACAAATATGTTCAGCTTCATTAGACTGAAACAATGACACAAGCGTTCTCCTCCTTTCCCTCTTTCACCCCCTCATCCTTCATCTGCCCCACACAGTCTCTCTTTCACCCCTAAATTCTTCCATCATCCATGTCGGTCCATCATTCTTCTTCCCTTCTGAAGCTGTTCTGTTCTATTTCCCGTCTATTCTGCTTCCCACTTCCTTTTCCTCCTCCTCGTTTCCTCTTTTTTAATCTGTTCGAGTCTGAGTCACATATTTCTTCTCGCAGTTTGTTGTTCTGCTGTAATGTGGTGCGACCAGTTGTTGTTTCTAACCCAGATTTCCAATCCAACGCTTTTTGAGAAGCAACAGCAGAAGTTTGGCTGAATAAACGGTTCCTTTTCCCGTCCATGTTTAGTGGGCCGCCAGGGTTCTCCTTGGAGACCCATTGTTGTGTTGGTCTGTGTGTGCGGTTTTAATTGGGCCTTGTTTTGTGTGCTGCTCAGCTAAAGCAGAGTGCTAATTGAGGCTTGTTAAATTTAACCATTCTGTTGCCTCCTATTAGGAAACAGGTCAGGCATGATGCTGAGAAAATGTGGATTAATATGCAAGTGTGTGCTTAAGGTTGTGCAAAGTCAGCTGTCATTTAAACGGCTCCAAAGTAACACATTTGCAGTTTTCTAATGTGTTGGTCCTATGTGCAAAATCAAGAACGTAATGAAGCAGATGTGTGTGTGTGTGTGTGTGTGTGTGTGCGTGTGTGTGTGTGTGTGTGTGTGTGACCATGCATCCGTGCATGCAAGCTTGTGTGTTGTTTTGATCTAACTGTATGCATTTTTATTCATTAAGACCTGAATCTATGCAGCTAAGCGAGTAGACCAAAATTAAGAGTGGGGTGACATGAGCCCTTTTTGGCTGATTGAAGACCATTCTGGACCATCTGCAGTGGCTTATATGTGTTAGCTGGAAGGCTAGCCAACAGAGCATTGCAGTAGTCCAGTCTTGAAATGGCCAGTGCTTGGACCAGGAGCTGTTATGGCATATTGTGGCAGGGCGGAGGGCGGGGCCGGGTCGTGATTCCTCACACCCGGCCCCTAATCAGGCTACCTTGCCAAGGGTGGCACGGGGCCCCTCCTTCAGCACCACCCTTCAGAGGGCACATGGTGCCATACAAGCTAGAACCACCACTGCTTATGTACAGCATGCTTCTTTCATAAGATGTCCCAGCGTTGGCGAATTCTTTGAGATGCAACTTTTATTCTTCAATAATGACAGAC
>NC_068304.1:39699800-39707300 GCF_025860055.1 Xyrauchen texanus | reverse complement strand
AGAAACATATGAAATGACAGAACTGTGAAGCAAACACAAAACTCATATTGATTCTTTGATTTAATTCCAGATTTTATCTAATTAATTCAGGTATTGTTCTTGTGCTTCATATGTATTGACGTGTGCAAGTTTGATTATATGCCACCCCAGCATCAACACGAATATCCCATGAATCTCTTCTGGGAAGGGAAGCTTTTTTAATCAAGATCCGATCGTTTGCTTACGCCGGCTGACTTGCTTAGGATCGACCGAGGCTTTCTGTTCAGTTGCAGAAAGAAATTAAATGTGCACTGCAGTTCAAATAAGAGCATTGTAAATCAGGATTTTTTACATGCTCATGCTGTTGTTTACATATTTAATATTGCATTTAAAGAAAATACTTCAACAGTTATATTACAGAACATATAGGACTAAAACATAACCGCTGACATCCCTGCAAGAAAAACAAGGACAATCAAGCCGAAAATGTTCAACCAGTTCAAACTGTGTTGTGGAACAATGTTAACTAGCTCAGACAGGCATATGCATGCTGGTTAATGCTTTAGGTAACATGTTTTTATACGTTTTTATATATAAATGTACAGCATTTATGCTTATCTTGGTTAATGCTAATTTATAAATATATTATTGTTTTTTGTTTGTTCATGTTAGTTTAAACTGTATAAACTAAAGTTAACTTATAAAAATACATTTTTATGTTAAAAGTTATATATGTAGAAATTAATTTATAAATACATCAAATATATTTAAATATATTATTGTTTTTTGTTTGTTCATGTTAGTTCAAACTGCATTAACTAAAGTTAACTTATACAACTTTTAACATAACAATTTATTTTTATATGTAGAAATTAATTTATAAATATATCAAATATATTTAAATATATTATTGTTTTTTGTTCATGTTCAAACTGCATTAACTAAAATTAACTTATACGTCTTTTAACATAAAAATATATTTTTATATGTAGAAATTAATTTATAAATATATCAAATATATTTAAATATATTATTGTTTTTTGTTTGTTCATTTTAGTTCAAATTGCATTAACAAAAGTTAACTTATACAACTTTTAACATAATTTTTTTTATATGTAGAAATTAATTTATAAATAAATCAAATATATTTTTATATATGATAGTTTTTGTTAGTTCATGTTAGTTCAAACTGCATTAACAAAAAATAACTTATACAACTTTTAACATAAAAATATAGTAGTATATGTAGAAATTAATTTATATATCTTTTAGCATAAAAAAATATTTTATATGTAGAAATGTATTAATAAATATATCAAATATATTTAAATATATTATAGTTTTTGTTAGTTCATGTTAGTTCAAACTGCATTAACTAAAATTAACTTGTACATCTTTTAACATAAAAACATATTTTTATATGTAGAAATTAATTTATAAATATATCAAATATATTTAAATATATTATTGTTTTTTGTTAGTTCATGTTAGTTCAAACTGCATTAACAAAAATTTACTTATACAACCTTTAACATAAAAATATAGTAGTATATGTAGAAATTAATTTATAAATATATCAAATATCTTTTAAGATATTATTGTTTTTTGTTTGTTCATGTTAGTTCAAACTGCATTAACTAAAGTTAACTTATACAACTTTTAACATAACAATTTATTTTTATATGTAGAAATTAATTTATAAATATATCAAATATATTTAAATATATTATTGTTTTTTGTTCATGTTCAAACTGCATTAACTAAAATTAACTTATACGTCTTTTAACATAAAAATATATTTTTATATGTAGAAATTAATTTATAAATATATCAAATATATTTAAATATATTATTGTTTTTTGTTTGTTCATTTTAGTTCAAATTGCATTAACAAAAGTTAACTTATACAACTTTTAACATAATTTTTTTATATGTAGAAATTAATTTATAAATAAATCAAATATATTTTTATATATGATAGTTTTTTGTTAGTTCATGTTAGTTCAAACTGCATTAACAAAAAATAACTTATACAACTTTTAACATAAAAATATAGTAGTATATGTAGAAATTAATTTATATATCTTTTAGCATAAAAAAATATTTTATATGTAGAAATGTATTAATAAATATATCAAATATATTTAAATATATTATAGTTTTTGTTAGTTCATGTTAGTTCAAACTGCATTAACTAAAATTAACTTGTACATCTTTTAACATAAAAACATATTTTTATATGTAGAAATTAATTTATAAATATATCAAATATATTTAAATATATTATTGTTTTTTGTTAGTTCATGTTAGTTCAAACTGCATTAACAAAAATTTACTTATACAACCTTTAACATAAAAATATAGTAGTATATGTAGAAATTAATTTATAAATATATCAAATATCTTTTAAGATATTATTGTTTTTTGTTTGTTCATGTTAGTTCAAACTGCATTAACTAAAGTTAACTTATACAACTTTTAACATAACAATTTATTTTTATATGTAGAAATTAATTTATAAATATATCAAATATATTTAAATATATTATTGTTTTTTGTTCATGTTCAAACTGCATTAACTAAAATTAACTTATACGTCTTTTAACATAAAAATATATTTTTATATGTAGAAATTAATTTATAAATATATCAAATATATTTAAATATATTATTGTTTTTTGTTTGTTCATTTTAGTTCAAATTGCATTAACAAAAGTTAACTTATACAACTTTTAACATAATTTTTTTTTATATGTAGAAATTAATTTATAAATAAATCAAATATATTTTTATATATGATAGTTTTTTGTTAGTTCATGTTAGTTCAAACTGCATTAACAAAAAATAACTTATACAACTTTTAACATAAAAATATAGTAGTATATGTAGAAATTAATTTATATATCTTTTAGCATAAAAAAATATTTTATATGTAGAAATGTATTAATAAATATATCAAATATATTTAAATATATTATAGTTTTTGTTAGTTCATGTTAGTTCAAACTGCATTAACTAAAATTAACTTGTACATCTTTTAACATAAAAACATATTTTTATATGTAGAAATTAATTTATAAATATATCAAATATATTTAAATATATTATTGTTTTTTGTTAGTTCATGTTAGTTCAAACTGCATTAACAAAAATTTACTTATACAACCTTTAACATAAAAATATAGTAGTATATGTAGAAATTAATTTATAAATATATCAAATATCTTTTAAGATATTATTGTTTTTTGTTTGTTTATGTTAGTTCAAACTGCATTAACTAAAGTTAACTTATACAACTTTTAACATAACAATTTATTTTTATATGTAGAAATTAATTTATAAATATATCAAATATATTTAAATATATTATTGTTTTTTGTTCATGTTCAAACTGCATTAACTAAAATTAACTTATATATCTTTTAGCATAAAAAAAATTTTATATGTAGAAATGTATTAATAAATATATCAAATATATTTAAATATATTATAGTTTTTGTTAGTTCATGTTAGTTCAAACTGCATTAACTAAAATTAACTTGTACATCTTTTAACATAAAAACATATTTTTATATGTAGAAATTAATTTATAAATATATCAAATATATTTAAATATATTATTGTTTTTGTTAGTTTATGTTAGTTCAAACTGCATTAACTAAAATTAACTTGTACATCTTTTAACATAAAAACATATTTTTATATGTAGAAATTAATTTATAAATGTATCAAATATATTTAAATATATTATTGTTTTTTGTTAGTTCATGTTAGTTCAAACTGCATTAACAAAAATTTACTTATACAACCTTTAACATAAAAATATAGTAGTATATGTAGAAATTAATTTATAAATATATCAAATATCTTTTAAGATATTATTGTTTTTTGTTTGTTCATGTTAGTTCAAACTGCATTAACTAAAGTTAACATACATCTTTTAATATTTCAAAAATGTAGTAGTATATTTAGATGTTAATTTATATTTATAACATTAATTTATTCATTTAAAATTAGTATTAGTATATGCATTAATACTATCTATTACATTAGTACGTATATGTATAAATTAACCAATATCAATAAATCCTGTTACGTTATTGTTTATTTCTAATTCATGTTATCTGTTGCGAGGTTGAATGCAACCTTATTGTAAATTGGTACAGTTTTAGCTCAATTAGCATTAGATGCATTCATTACTTTATATTCAAATGTATACCAGCATTCATATCTGTGTTGATGCTTTGAAGAATAAGCAGTTTGTGCAGTGAAATTTAACATTAGGGCAAAGGCTCTAGTAGAGTGAGTAGAGATGAAAGGTTTGACAGTTTGGACACTTTGTCCAGGGCATTCTGGCACAAACACCATGTCCCACTCCAAAACTCTGGAATCTGGACGTCATTCCAACCGTTTATAGAAAAACTGGTTTTCATCTCCCTTGAGTTTTGCTTTCGGCTGCCCTTTACCAACACTGGGAAAGCTGAGACACACATATCGGGTATCTCTTGAGTCGCCCAGGGGGGTGATGAACCCGAGCAGGATCTGTCCTCTGGGGAGGGACAAGTGTCCTTCGGTCTGCCCTAGATGGGCATCTCACAGCTTATTCTGTGAGCTGAAACCCCCTTGATGCCCAGCTACATGACTGTTGCTTTAAAACAAACAAATAAGAAGAGTGAGCAAGACGAAGGAGGAGAAATGGAGAGAGGGACGAAAAGTGCACTATATGTGGGAATGTTTGTGTTGGGTGAACCAAGAGCCGTTAGTCTGGGAATTTGTCTTGCAGTCGAGGGAGAGCGAGTCCAGTTGTTATGAAGAGAACTGAGTCACAGCTACACGGTCTCAGTCTCCCATGAGGCATTATGGAGGATTAAAGGAAGAAACGATGAAAGAGGAGAAGACAGAAAGGAGACCAGCGTTACCTGGGGAGCTGTTCTCCCATGCACACCTGTGCTGAAAAGGGATTATTTAACCACACACCTGTCTACCTGTGTTTCTGTCAGTCATGGAGGCTATGCTTATGAGTCTGGGGGAAAGTGTGTGTGTGAGGCACAGTCTATTATGGGACGTGACCTCGGACGCCCTCCGGAGATTGAGGCAGAGACACATCAGAGCCCCTGACATCCTGAACCGAACTATATACCAGGTATGAAGAATAAACGAGAGCGTCTGTGTGTTAGCGTGGCGGAACAAAGCCTCAGGTTGTTATTTTATTTAATGCGTTATATTAAATGTACTTGCAAGCACATATATGACTATTTCTCAAACCCCTACCTAACCCTAAATATTAAACTGTGACATGAGATTCCTCTCTAAATACCCACCGAGAGCGAGAACCACGTTATAGCGAGCACGAGGAGGTTACCCCATGTGACTCTACCCTCCCTAGCAACCGGGCCAATTTGGTTGCTAAGGAGACCTGACTGGAGTCACTCAGCATGCCCTGGATTCAAACTCGAATCTCACATTTATATAATGTGTTTGAGAGGGGCAATCCGCAACATGCTGTGACTTGATTATTTAAATCAGTTATTTTGATTATCATCACGATGCATCGTATTTGTCTCGTCTTCGATTTCGATTTCGTTTCTTGACACTTTTGACTCTTGATTGACCAGTATGCAATCACCTAGCAACTTCCCGAAACACCATAGCAACCACATAGCAGAGTTTTGCACGGACGGGCACCGCTCACATGTTCAAAATCTAGTTGGTACTTTTATTGTTGTCTTGTTTAAATTCATGTCATTCCCAGGTTGTTTTGTAAGCTGTAAAGAGTATTAGCGTTGCTATGGTGCATCGGCTTCAGCCGCACACTGTCTCACGGTCCTGAAAGCAGCTCCCCACAGGAGTCTACGACTCCATCTATGTGTGTGTGTGTGTGTGAGAGAGGTAGAGTGATAGAGAGAGATCAGTATTCAGACTGTGTCTCAGACCAGACCAGACTGAACCAGACCAGACCAGACCAGACTGAACCAGACTTTTGGCTCTAGTACAGTGACAATCACAGGTCCTTAGCAAGCAAGTTTGAAAAACCTGCCATGGAGAACCATGTAAATACCATTGTGTGTATATATATATAATATATGGATGTCCTACTGTAATATTATACATCCCTTTACATAAACCATGTATAACCCCCCCCGCTTTCTGTTGTGAAAACCACAGACACACATATATTGTGATTGTATCAACTTTAGCATAGCTGGTGTATACAGATGCACACACACACACCTACACACACACACATACTGTACATACCTACACACACATACACACACACACCTACACACACACACACATACTGTACATACCTACACACACATACACACACACACCTACACACACACACACATACTGTACATACCTACACACACATACACACTCACACATACACACACACACACATACCTACACACACTCACACACACAAATATACACACACTCACACACACACACACACAAACACACACATACATACGTACACACACATACACACACACACCTACACACACACACACATACTGTACATACCTACACACACATACACACTCACACATACACACACTCACACACACAAATATACACACACTCACACACACACACACACAAACACACACATACATACCTACACACACATACACACACACACCTACACACACACACACATACTGTACATACCTACACACACATACACACTCACACATACACACACACACATACCTACACACACTCACACACACAAATATACACACACACACACACACACACACACACACACACACACACACACAGATGTTGTGTTTCCATGTTTTATGGGGACTTTCCATAGACATAATGGTTTTTATACTGTACAAACTTTATATTCTATCCCCTAAACCTAACCCTACCCCTAAACCTAACCCTCACAGAAAACTTTCTGCATTTTTACATTTTCAAAAAACATAATTTAGTATGATTTATAAGCTGTTTTCCTCATGGGGACCGACAAAATGTCCCCACAAGGTCAAACATTTCGGGTTTTACTATCCTTATGGGGACATTTGGTCCCCACAAAGTGATAAATACACGCTCACACTCACAGACACACTCACACACACTCACTCACACACTCACACACACTCACACACACACACACACACACACACACACACACACACACACACACAAACATACACACACTCACACATACACACTCACACACACTCACACATACACACTCACACACACTCACTCTCACACACTCACACACACTCACACAAACACACTCTCACACACACACTCACACACACATACATGTTGTGTTTCCATGTTTTATGGGGACTTTCCATAGACATAATGGTTTTTATACTGTACAAACTTTATATTCTATCCCCTAAACCTAACCCAACCCCTAAACCTAACCCTCACAGAAAACTTTCTGCATTTTTACATTTTCAAAAAACATAATTTAGTATGATTTATAAGCTGTTTTCCTCATGGGGACCGACAAAATGTCCCCACAAGGTCAAAAATTTCAGGTTT